>NC_135966.1:6087419-6266151 GCF_053455715.1 Rhinoraja longicauda | reverse complement strand
AGGGACGAAGTGAACTGTGGCCCTCTGTCAGTGGTAATAACTGCCGGGACCCCGAAACGAGCTACCCAATGAAGGGCCAAAGTCCTAGCACAAGACGCTGACGAAATATCAGACAATGGAAAGCCTCTGGCCACCGGGTGAACCGATCCACCACCGTGAGGAGGTGGTGTAGCCCCGGGAGGAAGGCAAAGGCCCGACCAAATCCACGTGGATGTGAAAAAAACGAACCGCTGGGACCTCGAAATCCTGTACGGGGGGCTGGACATGGCGCTGGACTTTAGCGGTCTGACAGGGAACGCAGGAACGCGCCCAACCCGCTACCTGTTTCCGTAGGCCATGCCAGACAAACCGAGCTGCTACCAAGGCAGAGGTGGAGCGGATGGACGGGTGCGCCAGCCCATGAATGGCATCGAAAACCCGGCGCTGAAGGGAGGGCGGTACTACCGGCCTGGGACGGGGAAGAGAAACATCGCACCAGACTTTTGTGCCTTCCGACCCACAAGCTACCTGGGCCAACTTCAATCCCGAAGTGGTGGACTGGTATGTCGAAACGGTATCTGCTAGAAGCTGTGCCTCCGCAAGCTCCTGGGGATCCACTTCGCAGTCCACCGCCGAAATAGAGGGAAAAGCAGGTCTAGACAGGGCGTCAGCAACGGCATTAAGCTTACCCGCGACATGACGGACATCGGTGGTGAATTCGGAGATAGCAGTCAGGTGCCGCTGCTGGCGGGCCGACCATGGGTCAGACAATTTAGAAAAAGCAAATGTTAATGGTTTATGGTCCGTAAAGGCCACAAATGGGCGGCCCTCAAGGAAGTACCTGAAATGACGAACAGCTAAATAGAGGGCCAAAAGCTCTCGGTAAAAATGCGCTATACTTCAGCTCGGCCGAATTTAGTTGCCGGCTGAAAAACGCTAAAGGCTGCCAACGGCCACCGACCTGCTGCTCCAGAACCCCGCCCACGCCACGTCAGAGGCGTCAACCGTCAGGGCCGTGGGGGCGGAGGGGCTTGGGTGGACCAACATGGTGGCGTCTGCCAAGGCTGCCTTAGCTGCTGTAAAAGCCGACTCTGCGGTCGGGGACCATATCAACTCTACCGGATTCCCTGCAAGGCATTGGAAAAGCGGGCGCATGACTCGCGCAGCTGCCGGAACGAACCTATGGTAGAAATTAACCATGCCTACGAACTCCTGTAGCCCTTTTACTGTGGTGGGCCTAGGAAATGCCCGGATAGCCTCCACCTTTTCGGGCAAAGGGGAGGCGCCGGCAGGGGTAATTCTGTGCCCTAGAAAATCAAGAGCAGGGAGGCCGAATTGACACTTGGAGGGTTGGATAATGAGCCCGTGGTCTTGGAGCCGCTGGAACACGGTCCCGCAAGTGGGCCTGGTGTTCCTGCACTGAGGGGCTGGCGACCAGGATGTCGTCTAAATAAATAAACAAAAAGGGTAAACCCCGGCCCACGCGGTCCATCAGTCGCTGGAAAGCCTGTGCCGCGTTCTTTAAACCGAAAGGCATACGCAACCATTCAAACAACCCGAACGGAGTAATCGTTGCAGTTTTCTGTATGTCCTCCGGTCGCACCGGGATCTGGTGGTATCCTCGCACCAAATTGATTTTGGAGAACACCACCGCTCCTTCCAGCCCAGATGAAAAGTCCTGTAGGTGCGGTATGGGGGAGCGATCAGCCGTGGTGACAGCATTGAGACGCCGATAATCGCCACATGGTCTCCACCCCCCAGATTGCCTTGGAGACCATATGTAACGGCGAGGCCCACGGGCTGTCAGACTGACGGACAATTCCCATTTCCTCCATCTTCCTGAACTCCGCCCGTGCCACCTCCAGTTTGTCTGGCGGTAGTCTCCTGGCCCGAGCGAAAACGGGAGGGCCTTCGGTGCGGATGTGATGGACCACGCCGTGCTTGGCCGAAGACGTGTCAAAACGTTGAATGAGCAGCTCTGGAAACTCCGCCAGGATCTCAGCATACGAGTCAGGGGCCGCGACGACGGCCTGGACAGTAGGGCTGGGCGGGGAGGCGATTGTCGGAGCGACGTGCTCATCTCCGGCGGAAGGTCGGAGGTCGTTACCGCGGACATCTGTGACCAGTGAAAAAGCCCAGAGAAAATCTGCGCCCAGGATCGCTTGTCTGACGTCGGCTATGATGAATGGCCATTCGTACGTGCGGAGGCCTAACACAAGGGACATCTTCCGAATACCGAAAGTGCGAATTGGGCTGCCGTTAACCGCGATGAGGGTGGGACCTGTCTTACCCGATCTGGTTTCGAGGTCGGTCGGCGGCACTATGCTGACGATGGCTCCCGTGTCCACCAAAAATTCTGTGTCCGTGAATCGATCATGGACATAGAGGCGCCGGTTCTGGCCAATCGTAACTGCCCCTATGTACGATCGGCCGAGGCATTTCCCGCGAAGGTACAAGGCGAGCGGCAGTTGCGGGATTCGCTACCCATCGTAGGTGATAATAGCACCAGCCGCGCTTGTGCGGATCTTTTTGGCGGGCTTTCGGAGAATTGGCGGGAGACGCGGCCCCATCTTGACGTCGCTGTGGCGTGGTCACTGATGTCGAGACCTTGTTGATCGAACCGCTTGTCTTGTTTTTAGCCGCTATGAGCGCGACCGCTTTCGCTGCATATGCTTCGGGGTCCTTAAAAGAACAATCCGTGAGCAGCAGTCGGACATCCTCAGGAAGCTTCTCGCGGAATGCCTGTTCGAACATAGGGCAATCCGTATGCTCACCGGCTAGCATCATCATTTCGGACATGAGGACGGAAGGCAGTCGGTCTCCAAGATCCGGTAGGTGCAGAAGTCTTGCAGCACCACCATGCTTATTAAACCCGAAGATTCGCAGTAACACTTTCTTCATGGGCCTCGTACTTGCTTTCCGCAGGTGGATTAACGATGAACCGCATCACGCGCGTGGTCGTCTCCGACGATAGAGCGCTGACGAGGTAGTAGTACATCGTGGAGTCGTCCGATATCTTCTTTATATGAAATTGAGCTTCGGTGTGGATAAACCAAGATTGCGGTGCGTGCGTCCAAAACAACGGAAGGTGAGACGCTTGACGCGCTTAACTCCGGTGTGCCCGGCGTGGCCATCGACAACGAGGCGTCGGGTTCCTGCATAGTCGGTGATCGTCCAGATCACGTCGGGGTCACCAATATGGCGAGTCCGAAAACTTGTTGGTTGTAGAAGAAGTTTATTGCAGCCGCAATATTCGAATACAGAGTTAAACAACAAGGTAAAGGACAACCATCAAAAACTTACTGTCTTCTTCGAAGACTTCGCCGAACTGAACATTTCGGGCGCCAAAAGCGCACATGACCACGCTGGCCAATCAGCGGTGTCGCTCCCTGGACCAATCCCCATGGTCGCGTTCACACGTGACCTCGCTGGCCAATCCGAGGGTTCGACGACCTGGACCATTCTCTATGGTCGCTACACTGTACTGTTTACAACTGCAAGAACGAGTAGCAATCAATGAAAAGCTATAAATGTATTGCGTGAATATATATATATATGTACAGGGGCATATCGACCCATGCATTGTATACTTGTTTTTATATTCATGCATTTTAAATATGTATGTTATGTTCTATACTTTGGCATTATAATGATGTATCTTATCATGCCAATAAAGTATTTTAAATTGAAATTGAATTGAGAGAGAGAGACACACAGAGAGAGACAGAGAGAGAGACAGAGAGAGAGACAGAGAGAGAGACAGAGAGAGAGACAGAGAGAGACAGAGAGAGAGAGAGAGAGAGAGACAGAGAGAGACAGAGAGAGAGAGAGAGAGAGAGAGAGAGAGAGAGAGAGAGAGAGAGAGAGAGAGACACAGAGAGAGACAGAGAGAGACAGAGAGAGAGAGAGAGAGAGAGAGAGAGAGAGAGAGAGAGAGAGAGAGAGAGAGAGAGACAGAGAGAGAGACAGAGAGAGAGACAGAGAGAGAGACAGAGAGAGAGAGAGAGAGAGAGAGAGAGAGAGAGAGAGAGAGAGAGAGAGAGAGAGAGAGAGAGAGACACACAGAGAGAGACAGAGAGAGAGACAGAGAGAGACAGAGAGAGAGACAGAGAGAGAGACAGAGAGAGAGACAGAGAGAGACAGAGAGAGAGACAGAGAGAGAGACAGAGAGAGACAGAGAGAGAGAGAGAGAGAGACACAGAGAGAGACAGAGAGAGACAGAGAGAGAGACAGAGAGAGAGACAGAGAGAGAGAGAGAGAGAGAGAGAGAGAGAGAGAGAGAGAGAGAGAGAGAGAGAGAGAGAGAGAGAGAGAGGAGAGAGAGAGAGAGAGAAGAAGAGGGAGAGAGAGAGACAGAGAGATGGACAGAGAGACACACAGGGAGTCAGGGACACAGACAGGAACACAGACAGACAAACATAGAAACATAGAAAATAGGTGCAGGAGTAGGCCATTCGGCCCTTCGAACCTGCACCGCCATTCAATATGATCATGGCTGATCATCCAACTCGGTATCCCATACCTGCCTTCTCTCCATACCCCCTGATCCCTTTAGCCACAAGGGCCACATCTAACTCCCTCTTAAATATAGCCAATGAACTGGCCTCAACTACCTTCTGTGGCAGAGAATTCCACAGATTCACCACTCTCTGTGTGAAAAAAAACGTTCTCATCTCGTTCCTAAAAGACTTACCCCTTATCCTTAAACTGTGGCTCCTTGTTCTGGACTTCCCCAACATCGGGAACAATCTTCCTGCATCTAGCCTGTCCAACCCCTTAAGAATTTTGTAAGTTTCTATAAGATCCCCCGTCAATCTTCTAAATTCCAGCAAATACAAGCCGAGTCTATCCAGTCTTTCTTCATATGAAAGTCCTGCCATCCCAGGGATCAATGGTGAACCTTCTCTGTACTCCCTCTATGGCAAGAATGTCTTTCCTCAGATTAGGAGACCAAAACTGTACGCAATACTCCAGGTGTGGTCTCACCAATGCCCTGTACAACTGATACTCCAGGTGTGGTCTCACCAATGCCCTGTACAACTGATACTCCAGGTGTGGTCTCACCAATGCCCTGTACAACTGATACTCCAGGTGTGGTCTCACCAATGCCCTGTACAACTGATACTCCAGGTGTGGTCTCACCAATGCCCTGTACAACTGATACCCCAGGTGTGGGCTCACCAATGCCCTGTACAACTGATACTCCAGGTGTGGGCTCACCAATGCCCTGTACAACTGATACTCCAGGTGTGGGCTCACCAATGCCCTGTACAACTGACAAGCCAGAGACACAGACAGAGACACAGACAGAGGGAGAGGGCAAGAAAAAGTGTAGAGGAAGAAAGAGAATGTGAGGGAGGACAGCGTATTCGACGGAAATATCCCAAAATCAGAAGAGTCAAGACCAAGAATTAAATCTAACTTCCATGGCAGGAAATAGTGCTTTCAGTACAAATAACCTTCGCTCTGAAACTCTCACTGCGCCCCGTCACAACCCACTCTCGCCTCACCCACCTACTGTCGCCCCTTTATGCCCTCTTCACACCCCTCTCCTGCTCCCTCACATTTGCTTTCCTCCTCTCTGCACCGCCTCCCTCCTCCCTTCCACTCCCCCAACCACTGCCCTCTCCTCCTCTCCACGGCCCCTCTCCTCTCCCGCCCACTCCACACCCACTCCTCTCCACGGCCCCTCTCCTCTCCTGCCCACTCCACACCCACTCCTCTCCACGTCCCCTCCCCTCTCCTGCCCACTCCACACCCACTCCTCTCCACGTCCCCTCCCCTCTCCTGCCCACTCCACCCCCACTTCTCTCTCCCTGTTGATTTCTTCCTCACTCTTTGTTCCAAATGTTCCCTCCACCTCCAGCTACCAATTCGACGGACTGGAGTCTGGAGCCAAAACGTCACCCACCCTTTTTCTCCAGAGATGCTGCCTGACCCGCTGAGCTACTCCAGTATTTTGTGTCTATCTTCAGTGCTGCCTGACCCGTTGAGTAGGCCTTTGTGTCTATTTTGCCTTTATGGGATACAATTCATTCAATTAATCTGGCAAAGTTGGTGTGTGCAGCTGTAAAGAGAAGCCATTCCCGTGAATAGACAAGCATGAAAACAGGGCAGTGTGCCTGTATGGAACTGGAAAGAGACAGTATAATAAACATCTTGACTACTTCATCTGTGTTCGGGGAATACTGTATTTACCCATTGAGATTAGTAATTAGTATAGTATGTTAGACCTTATAGAAACATAGAAACATAGAAAATAGGTGCAGGAGTAGGCCATTCGGCCCTTCGAGCCTGCACCGCCATTCAATATGATCATGGCTGATCATTCAGCTCAGTAGCCTGTACCTGCCTTCTCTCCATACCCCCTGATCCCTTTAGCAAAAAGGGCCACATCTAACTCCCTCTTAAATATAGCCAATGTTCAAGATTCAAGATTCAAGATAGCTTTATTTGTCATCCAATATTGGACGAAATTCAGTCACCCACAGTCCAACAATAAAAGCATTAAATAGGCATTAAAATTACACAACCCCAAAAACACAAAAAAAAAGAAAAAAAAAAGAAACATCCATCAAAGAAACATCATCACAGTGAGTTTCCTCCAGTCCTCTCCTCACTGTGATGGAAGGCCACAATGTCTTTCCCTTCTCCTGCCGTCTTCTCCTGCAGCCAGGTTGTTGTGGTTGCAGGCCGCGCCGGACGGTCCGCAGCGGCCCGAGCCTAAGGCGAGTCCCAGCCGCTCCCGCAGCCTCCGAAGATGGCCGGCTCCGCCGATGATAAGTCCGATCCGGGTGGGCGAACACGCTGCTGCTGTTGCTGCACGTCGGGGCGGTCGTGGCTCCCGACATTGAAGCCCCCACCCAGCAGAGAAAAATCCCGCGGCATATTTTAGGCCGCGCCGGACGGTGAAATGTCCGCGGCGGGCCGACCCAAGCCCCGTGATCCGGGGCGGGCGAACACGCTGCCGCTGCCGGAGCTCCCGATGTCGGCATCCACGCGGCCCGAGCCTAAGGCGAGTCGCAGCCGCTCCCGCAGCCTCCAAAGACTGCCGGCTCCGCTGATGGTAAGTCCGATCCGCGGGCTCTGCGAACCAGAGCCCTGGCGGCCGCCAGCTCCAGGAGTTGGGCCGATGGTAGGCCGCAGCAGGAACGGAGACAACACCCAGAAAACAAAGGTCGGGTCTCCGTTCGGAAGGGACACCTATTTACAATTTTACAGTTCCCCCCACATACACACATAGTACACAAACACAAAAACACGACATCACAACTACAATTAAGACAAAAAAACAACAAAAACACAAAGACAAATGGACCGCAGGTAAGCCGCAGCTGCTATGGCAGCGCCGCCATTTTGGATCAAGTTTAGGTATGCAGAGAGTTTAGTTTAGTTTAGAGATATAACACAGAAACAGGCCCTTCAGCCCATCGGGTCTACGCCGACTGGCGATCCCTGTGCATTAACACTATCCTACACACACTAGAGACAATTTACATTTATACCAAGCCAATTAACCTACAAACCTGTACGTCTTTGGAATGTGGAAGGAGACAGAAGATCCCGGAGAAAACCAACACAGATCGCCGAGAGAATGTACAAACTCCACATAGACAGCACCCGTAGTCAGGATGGGACCCGGGTCTATGGCGCTGGAAGGCAGCAACTCTACCGCCGCGCCACCCTGCCGCCCATCTGTAATATACAAATTACAGCAATTATGTGATATTTCAATAAAATCATTCCTGGATATTATTCACAGGTTTGGTCCACCTGAAGAATATCATAGAGAAGAAACAAAAAGCTTTTCACTGTGCTCAGTACATGTGAGAACAATGAACGAAACTAAACAAGGAACTGCAGATGCTAGTTTACTAAGGAAAGACACAAAGTGCTGGAGTAACACAACGGGTCAGGCAGCATCTCTAGAGAGCATGGATAGGATATGTTTCAGGTCAGAACCCTTCTTCAGTCCATGTTCTGACCAGTCTGAAGAAAGGTCCCGACCATTCTCGCTATCTACAGTATGTTCTCCAGGGATGCGGCCTGACCTGCTGAGATACTCCAGTATTTCCTTGAAGAATATTATACTTGTCTTAGAAGAGCAAAAAAAAAATTCACATGG
Organism: Rhinoraja longicauda; assembly: GCF_053455715.1. Lineage (NCBI taxonomy): Eukaryota > Metazoa > Chordata > Chondrichthyes > Rajiformes > Arhynchobatidae > Rhinoraja > Rhinoraja longicauda. Next base: position 6,258,047 of record NC_135966.1, on the reverse strand, counting down.
TTGAATATCAACATTTCAAAGATATATTTGGACAGGCACACGGAGAAAAAAGGTTTCGAGGGATATGGGCCGAACGTGGGCAGGTGGGACTAGTGCAGATGGAGCATCTTGATTAGCATGGGCAAGTTGGGCCAAGGGGGTCTGTTTCCACACTGATTCTATGATTATTGATCTTTTTATGATTGTAACCGTTTTGTTTTTTTAACGTGTGGGTTTGTAGGTTAATTGGCCTCTGTAAATTGCCCCTCGTGCGGAGGGAGTGGATGAGAGAGTGGGATAACATCGAACTGGTGTGAACAGGTGATCGATGGTCAGTGCAGATTCAGTGGACTGAAGGGACTGTTTCCATGCTGTATACCTAAAAATTTAATTCCAATATCAAACAATAATTTTAGTGAAACAAGATCAACAGTTCAACAGAGCTTTATTTGTCATTCGGTACCAAGGTACCGAACGAAACTACATAGCAGTCACACACAAAAAAGAACACAAGACACATGACCCCAACACAAACGTCCATCACAGTGACTCCAAACACCCCCTCACTGTGATGGAGGCGACAAAACTTCCACTCTCTTCCCCACGCCCACGGACAGACAGCTCGTCCCCGACCGACCCGCACAGTCCCCGCAAGGGGATGGAAGTCCCCGCGGCCGAGTCGCACCGGGCGCTGAGACGTCTCGCGGCCGAACCGGGCGATCGAAGGCCCCGTGACCGAGCCGTGCGCAGCTAAGTCCCGCGGCCGAGCCGCACCGGGCGATGTTAGGTCCCGCGGCCGAGCCGCACCGGGCGATGGAAGGCCCCGCGGCCAAGCCGCACCGGGCAATGTTAAGTCCAGTGACCTAGCCGCACCTGGCGATGGAAGGCCCCGCGGCCAAGCCGCACTGGGCGATGGAAGGCCCCGCGGCCAAGCCGCACCGGGCAATGTTAAGTCCAGCGGCCGAGCCGCACCAGCGATGAAAAGTCCCGCGGCCGAGCCGCGCCGGGCGACGTTAGGCCCCGCAGCCCGGGCACTGTTAAGTCCAGCGGCCGAGCCGCACCAGCGATGTTAGGCCCCGCGGCCAAGCCGCAACGGGCACTGTTAAGTCCAGCGGCCGAGCCGCGCCGGGCGATGTAAAGTCCCGCGGCCGAGCCGCACCGGGCACTGTTAAGTCCAACGGCCGAGCTGCACCAGCGATGTTAGGCCCCGCGGCCGAGCCGCACCGGGCGATGGAAGGCCCCGCGGCCAAGCCGCACCGGGCACTGTTAAGTCCAGCGGCCGAGCCGTGCCGGGCAATGTTAGGTCCAGCGGCCGAGCCGCACCGGGCGATGATCATAAGCATGTTTTATAAGGACATGAAACACGAGGTCACTCATTAAAGGCATTAATTAATAATTTAGAGACACAATCAATTCTTTATGTGAGCGATAGGGGCAGGTGCAGCGGTAGAGTTGCTGCCTTACAGCACCAGAGACCCGGGTTCCATCCTGACTATGTGTGCAGTCTGTACAGAGTTTGTACCTTCTCCCCGTGACATGAGTGGGTTTTCTCCGGGTGCTCTGGTTTCCTCCCACATTCCAAAGACGTGCAGCATTGTAGATTAATTGGCTTCGGTAAATATTGTAAGTTGTCCCTAGTGTGTGTAGTCAAGTCAAGTCAAGTTTATTTGTCACATACACATACACGATGTGCAGTGAAATGAAAGTGGCAATGCCTGCGGATTGTGCAATTTTTTTTTTACATTTACAGCATATAAATTAAAATTAATACAGAAAAGAAAATGTAGTCCCTGAAGTTATAATAGTTAACAGTCCTAATGGCCTGTGGGAAGAAACTCCGTCTCATCCTCTCCGTTTTCACAGCGTGACAGCGGAGGCGTTTGCCTGACCGTAGCAGCTGGAACAGTCCGTTGCTGGGGTGGCAGGGGTCCCCCATAATCTTGCTTGCTCTTGATCTGCACCTCCTGATGTATAGGTCCTGCAGGGGGGCGAGTGTAGTTCCCATGGTACGTTCTGCCGAACGCACTACTCTCTGCAGGGCCTTCCTGTCCTGGGCAGAGCTGTTCCCAAACCAGACTGTGATGTTGCCGGACAGGATGCTCTCTACAGCCCCAGAGTAGAAGCATTGAAGGATCCTCAGAGACACTCTGAATTTCCTCAGCTGTCTGAGGTGGTAAAGGTGCTGCCTTGCCTTACCCACCAATGCGGCAATGTGTGTTGTCCATGTCAGATCCTCTTTGATGTGGACTCCCAGGTATTTAAAGCTGCTCACCCTGTCCACAGTAGACCCATTTATTTCCAGTGGCGTGTACGTCCTCGGATGTTGAGCCCTTCTAAAGTCCACAATCAGCTCCTTCGTTTTTTTGACATTCAAGAGGAGGCTATTGTCCCGACACCAGAGTGCCAGATCAGCCACCTCCTCCCGGTAGGCCTTCTCATCGCTGTCAGAGATCCGGCCCACCACTACAGTGTCATCAGCAAACTTGATGATGGAGTTTGTGCTGAACCTGGCCACACAGTCATGTGTGTACATGGGAGTACAGTAGGGGGCTAAGGACGCAGCCCTGGGGGGATCCTATGTTCAGGGTGAGGGAGCTAGATGTGTGTTCCCCCATCCTGACCACTTGGGGCCTGGCGGTGAGAAAGTCCAGGACCCAGGCACACAGAGGGGTGCTAAGCCCCAGTTCCAGCAGCTTCTCAGCAAGTCTGATGGGGACTATGGTATTGAAAGCTGAACTAAAGTCAATGAACAGCATCCTCACCTAGCCCCCCTTCTGGCTGTCCAGATGACAGAGAGCGGTGTGCAGAACCTGGGAGACCACATCATCCGTGGACCTGTTCGGACGGTATGCGAACTGTAGTGGGTCCATGTTGCGAGGAAGGAGGGCACAGATGTGGTTCTTCATTAGTCTCTCGAAGCATTTCAATAGACAATAGACAATAGACAATAGGTGCAGGAGTAGGCCATTCGGCCCTTCGAGCCAGCACCGCCATTCAATGTGATCATGGCTGATCATTCTCAATCAGTACCCCGTTCCTGCCTTCTCCCCATACCCCCTGACTCTGCTATCCTTAAGAGCTCTATCTAGCTCTCTCTTGATTGTATTCAGAGAATTGGCCTCCACTGCCCTCTGAGGCATGACATGACATGCCCTCATGACAACCGAGGTGAGGTAGGATAGTGTGAGTGTGCGGGGATCGCTGGTCGGCACGGACTCAGTGGGCCAAACGGCCTGATTTTCAGCTAAACTAAACTAAATAGTCATTCAATTTATTTCTATTTAATAGACTCGTACCTATATATAATTGAGTGTGATGCACTGAATGAAGGTTGGTGAGATTGCTGTTACCTCAGGAGCCATGTCACTTGGTCAATCATTGCACCATGCCTCAGGCAATTGAAGCAAGCATGTTTTCTGGAGTTCTGGTTTGAGTTAGTTTTGTTATAACTCACACCACAAATACAAGAGGCCAATTCACGCCAGACACCAAAACATTCGTTCTATACTTCATTGCAATTATTTGCTTCAAACACTTGAGTTGTCGAGCTCCTGTATCTATCAGCGACATGGAGAACAAACACCCTGCGGTGTGATTGGAATGGATACATGTCTTTACAATTACAATCTGCTCCATGGCCATGATAAAGTAATACTTTACTCAGCAGAAGGCACACAATTCAATTTACTGTTCAGCTTTAGTTTAAAAGAATGCATTTCCTTAAGGGTGTAATGCTACAACACACACTTCAGTGATCTTGGAAGCTGTATTTCCAAGCTTATATTATACATCACACTTACAAGCAATGTCATTTATTCAATCCCTTGAATAAAATGTTCCTGGTGTCAATACAAGACCTCCAATATTTCAGCAATATGTTTCATGGTATTATACCAATGCTGTAGGATAGGAACTCCAGACGCTGGTTTACACTGAAGATAGACACAAAATGCTGGAGTAACTCAGCAGGACAGACAGCATCTCTGGAGAGAAGGAATGGGTGATGTTTCAGGTCTCAACCCCAAACGTCACCCATTCCTTCCCTCCAGAGATGCTGCCTGTCCCGCTGAGTTACTCCAGCATTTTATGTCTATTCTGCCAATGGTGTTGTGTGATGTTATAGAAATATACAGCATGGAAACAGGCCATTCAGCTTTTTGGCCCAACTCGTCTATGCCAGTTACGATGCCCAATATAAGCTCGCCCATTTGCATGTAGATGTAACCCAGGCCATCACACAAACCAGACTTGACCACCCACAATTGACTTCATCGAGACTTCATCGAGACTGTATCGGAAAAGCAGCCAATATAATCAAAGACTTGCCCCACAACGTTCATTCCTCCTTCTCCCTGCTCCCATCAGCAGAAGGTCCGGAGGTTTGAAAGCTCGCACCACCAGACGCAGAACTCACCACACTTGGCCTTCTCCCCTCTGTAATCAGGCGTCTGAAAGGTCCAACCATTAGCGATTATACATAGGGCAGCACGGTGGCGCAACAGTAGAGGTGCCGCCTCACGGCGCCAGGGACCCGGGTTCGATCCTGACTGTACGGAGTTTGTACCTTCTTCCCGATAACGGCGTGGGGTTTTCTCCCAGATCTTCGGTTTCTTCCCACACTCCAAAGACTTACAGGTTTGTAGGTTAATTGGATTCAGTAAACTTGTAAATTGTCACCAGTGTGTGTGGAATAGTGTTAGTGCATGGGGATCGCTGGTCGGTGAGGACTCAGTGGGCTGAAGGGCTTGTTTCTGCACTGTATCTCTAAACTAAACTATTATATATACACATTATATCATGGACTGTAATCTATTATACTATGTAGTACAAGAAGATAACTGCAGATGCTGGTACAAATCGAAGGTATTTATTCACAAAATGCTGGAGTAACTCAGCAGGTCAGGCAGCATCTCAGGAGAGAAGGAATGGTGACGTTTCGGGTCGAGACCCTTCTTCAGGCTTTCTCATCGTAGCTGGGGACTTCAACCATGCTAACCTAAAAACTGTCATGCCTAAAGTATACCAGCATGTTGATTTCCCAACACGAGAAAACAACACCTTGGACCTTGTTTACACGACCATCAAAGGAGCATACAAGGCTTCCCCCCTCCCCCACATCGGTCTCTCTGATCACCTCACCGTTCTGCTGAAACCGGCATACAGACCCCGGGTGAAAGTCACCAAACCAATTTCAAAAGAGGTACGTGTGTGTGGTCAGAGGACAGCACAGCTGCACTCCAAAACTGCTTTGAGACTACAGACTGGGACATGTTCAAGCAGGCAGCAACATACAACAACACAACCAACATCCAGGAATACACAGAGACAGTTACAGGCTACATCACCAAATGCATTGATGATGTGACCCACACCAGAGCCATCACCAGGGGAGGTCCATGGGCTGCTGAGGGTCCGCAACGTTGCCTTCAGAGAGGGCAATCCAGCCGGTCTCAGAGCAGCCAGGGCCAACCTTTCCAGTGGCATCAGGAAAGCCAAACAACACTACACCCGGCGTATCACAGCCCACTTCAGTGACAGCAGAGACACACGGAGCCTGTGGAAGGGTATTAGGACTATCACGGACTACAAACCCTTACCACAGACCTGTGACAGTGACACCTCTCTCCTGAACGACCTCAACGGCTTCTTCGCACGCTTTGAAGCACAGAGCAACACACCTGCACAGAAAACAACTCCCCCCCCAACGACCAGGCTATTTGTCTGTCTCCAGGCAGTGTGAGGAGCACACTGTTAAGGATTAACACCCGAAAAGCTTCTGGACCTGACAACATTCCTGGTCGTGTGCTAAAAGACTGCGCAGCTGAGCTCACATATGTCCTCACAGACATCTTCAACATCTCCCTGAGCCAGGCTGTTGTTCCCTCATGCTTCAAAGAAACCACCATCATACCTGTGCCCAAGAAGTCTTCTCCATCCTGCTTCAACGACTACCGCCCTGTAGCGCTGACTTCAACCATCATGAAGTGCTTCGAGAGGCTGGTCATGAAGCAGATCAGATCCAACCTCCCCCCCTCCCTGGACCCGTTTCAGTTTGCATATCGAGCTAAGCGGTCCACTGAGGATGCCACTCCTCTGCTCTACACCCAGCCCTCACCCACTTGGACACTAAAAACTCATATGTTAGGATGCTGTTCATAGACTTTAGCTCAGCATTCAACACCATCATCCCCCAGCAGCTGGTTTGTAAACTAACAAATCTGGGCTTCAGCCCCCTTCTCTGCAACTGGCTGCTGGACTTCCTCACTGCCAGACCCCAGTCTGTACGGGTCGGCAGCAACACATCGGACACCATCACGCTGAGTACGGGGGCCCCACAAGGATGTGTGCTAAGCCCCCTGCTCTTCACCTTGCTGACCCACGACTGCACACCCACCCACAGCTCCAACCACTTCGTCAAGTTTGCGGACGACACAACCGTGGTGGGTCTCATCAGCAACAACGACGAGACCCACTACAGGAAGGAGGTGAACCAGCTGGCCGCGTGGTGCACAGACAACAATCTCTTCCTGAATGTGGAGAAAACAAAGGAGATTGTTGTCGACTTTAGGAGAACGCACACCCAACACCCCCACCCACTGACCATCAATGGTGCTGCTGTGGAGCAGGTGAGCAGCACCAAATTCCTGGGGGTGAACATCACCGAGGATCTCTCCTGGAGCAACAACACCACGTCCATCGCCAAGAAAGCCCAGCAGCGCCTCCACTTCCTCCGCAAACTGAAGAGAGCGGGAGCCCCCACACCCATCATGTACACTTTTTACCGAGGCGCCATTGAGAGCATCCTCAGCAGCTGCATCACTGTGTGGTTCGGAAGCTGCACAGCCTCCAGCCGCAAGACCCTGCACAGTGAACACTGCTGAGAGGATCACTGGCGCCTCACTCCCAACACTCCTGGTCCTTTACACCACCCGCCTCACCCGCAAAGCATTGAGCATTGTGGGTGACCCCTCCCACCCCTCCAACAGCCTCTTCACCCTCCTGCCTTCAGGGAGAAGGTTTCGCAGCCTGAGGTCGAGCACCACCCGACTAAAGAACAGTTTTTTCCACCAGGCTGTCAGGATGCTGAACTCTCTCCCCTCCCTCCCTCCTCTCTCCCCTGCCCCCATTGGACCTGGACTTTAACACCCCACACACACACACACATCCAGCACCAGACACTTTTTTTTTTTTTTTTTTAACGCTGCTATGGACAGGCTTTGCACTACTGTTCATTATTTTTTTATTGTAATATATTCATCTTCATCTTTTTTTCATTGAAGTGACTATATTTTATATTGATTGTTGTTTGCTGTGCCTTTTTAATTTTAACTTAATTTAATGCACTTTATTCCTCGGGATTGTGGGAAACGGTATTTCGATTTTCTGTCTGTGTAAACTAACTGGAAATTGACAATAAAGTTGACTTTGACTTTGACTTTGACTTTGACTCGACCCGAAACGTCACCCATTCCTTCTCTCCCGAGATGCTGCCTGACCTGCTGAGTTACTCCAGCATTTTGTGAATAAATACCTTCGATCTATTATACTATTATGTTTTATATTGTGTAGTGTAATTTATTATATATATTATATAGTGCCATCTATTATGCCATTATATGATAACCTATTATATTATTATAAATATAATTATACCATGGTAACCATATTTCTGTACAAGGAGGCATGTTTACGTTTACAAGCATCAGTTTGTGTGAGGGAGTGACATTTGGTTACTTACAGTAAGAGAACTTGTAAGTTAGTATCTCCTTGGGGTCCCTTTTAAGAAAAGCGTGCGGAATACCCTAATGAATTCAAACATAATATTACTTTATTCTTTGGATATATAATAAAGTCTTCATTCACAAAGTGCTGGAGTAACTCAGCAGGTCGGGCAGCATCTCGGGAGAGAAGGAATGGGTGACGTTTCGGGTCGAAACGGGCTGGACGTACAAACTCCGTACAGACCACACCCGTAGCCAGGACGAAACTCGGGTCTCTGGCATTCCAGGAATTAACTTAGTAAACCTACGCTGCACGCCCTCAATAGCAAGAATATCCTTCCTCAAATTTGGAGACCAAAACTGTGCACAGTACTCCAGGTGTGGTCTCACTAGGGCCTCTGGCACGGTAAGGCAGCAACTCTACCGCTGCGCCACCGTGCCACATTTCTATCAATACCCGAAACGTCACCCATTCCTTCTCTCCCGAGATGCTGCCCGACCTGCTGAGTTACTCCAGCACTTTGTGAATAAATACCTTCGATTTGTACCAGCATCTGCAGTTATTTTCTTATAATAAAGTCTTCAATCAGATTAGCTACAGGGGCCACCTGTTTTGCTGATGTGGTCCAGCTGTACAGAATGCCCTTGGTTTTTCAGGAATAGTTATGGGGTCTCTTCAATCATGAAAAAAGGTGCACTTTTACTTTGAAGATCTTGGTGTCGAATTCCAGTCATCTGTTTCTATGGAACAGCCAGAGAAAGTATTGTCTGGTAATGGCAGCATTCAGCTATCGGTTACAAAGCTGACTACATCTGCAACTCAGCTGCGAGAACAATAGCTGCAAACAATTCAACAGCACAGTCAGACCTCTTCATCATTCTTAGTTTAGTCCAGTTTAGAGATACAGTGCCGAAACAGGCCCTTCGGCCCACCGTGTCCACACCGACCGGCGATCCCCACACATTATACTTATACTCACTGGAATTTAGAAGACTGAGGGGGGATCTTATTGAAACATATAAAATTCTTAAGGGGTTGGAGTGGCTAGATGCGGGAAGATTGTTCCCGATGTTGGGGAAGTCCAGAACCAGGGGTCACAGCTTAAGGATAAGGGGGAAGTCTTTTAGGACCGAGATGAGAAAACATTTCTTCACACAGAGAGTGGTGAGTCTGTGGAATTCTCTGCCACAGAAGGTAGTTGAGGCCAGATGTGGCCCTTGTGGCTAAAGCGATCAGGGGGTATGGAGAGAAGGCAGGTACAGGCTACTGAGCTGGATGATCAGCCATGATCATATTGAATGGCGGTGCAGGCTCGAAGGGCCGAATGGCCTACTCCTGCACCTATTTTCTATGTTTCTATGTTTCTATGTCTATGTTTCTATGAAACAGGCCCTTCGGCCCACCGTGTCCACACCGACGAGCGATCCCCACGCATTAACACGATCCTACACACACTCGGGACAATTTTACATTTGCACCAAGCCAATTGGTTCGTAGCCAATTAACCTACGAACCTGTACGTCTTTGGCAAGTGGGAAGAAACTGAAGATCTTGGAGAAAATCCACGCGGGACACGGGGTGGACGTACAAACTCCATACAGACTACACCCGTAGCCAGGATAGAACTTGGGTCTCTGGCACGGTAAGGCAGCAACTCTACCGTGCCACATTTCTATTAATAAATGCCAAGAAAGTTAGATTAGCAAATGTTAACGTGTTAAAAGATCATTACATTTTTGCATTTTTGCATTTTTGCATTTCACCAAACCTTTTGCAAATGTTTTATCGTCAATTTGTGGTGTCTATTTATTGTTGAACTATGCTTGCCTTTTGCTAGGGACCATTAATAGGTATCAGAATCTTACGTCTACCACAGATAGGTCTAATGCTTCTGTACTTCATGGCTTTATGGTCCTTTTATTATCATATGTGCAAATGCACAGTGAAATTATTTCCTTCAAACAGTCCAGTAAAGTATTACCTTACCTAGGCATATCCTCGATTAATAAAGTGTACAGAAATAGTCTACTCAGCCCACATCCAAACAGCAGTAGAGTTGCTGCCTTACAGCACCAGACCCGGGTTTGATCCTGACCCTGGCTGCTGTCTGTACGGAGTTTGTATGTTCTCCCCGGGTGCTCCGGTTTCCTCCCACACTCCAGCGACGTAGAAAAGGGGCCATGTTTTGTGGCCATTTTTTAAATCCAGTCCGCACTCTAGTTGCCCTAAGCCGTGCCTGGTCCTGGCAAGTTGGCTGCCTGACCCGCTGAGTTACTCCAGCACTTTGTGCCTATCTTTGGAATTGGAAACTTCTCCTCTGCATTATATTCTTGCAGGAGAAACTTTTCTGATGATTTAATCATGTTCTTTGTGATGTCTCAGCACAAATGCCATCCACCATTCAGTTTTAAAGAGGAATGACATAGACAATCTGATGTCTCTGTCTAACATAAAGGGATATTTCCCAGTAAACCCCCCGTTACAGCTCATTAATAAAGTCCAAAGGCGTTTGATAGATCACGATGTGATAATGCTAGCATTCTAAAACCCCACGAGGAATGGAAGATCAAAGATTCATGACATTTTCTTAGTTCCAAGTTTTTGAGAAAGGATGTGATGGAACAGAGGGCTTAGTTAGTAAATTTCTACAAAGTAACAGTTAAAGCATGCAGGTCCATTTTTAGAGCTCAAAAGTTATAAAAACGAGAACAATAAAATTAATCTTCTAATGTTGAGGCAGAGGGGGAAATGGATATAGTAAGTGTTGAAAGGGATCTTCAATCATATCCAAGTAAAACATAACATTGTGGGTGGCACAGTGACGCAGTGGAAGAGTTGCTGTCTTACAGCACCAGAGACCTGGGTTCGACACCAACTGTGGGATGCTATCACTATCCTCCTTGTGACTGCGTGGGTTTTCTCCAAGTGCTCTAGTTTCCTTCCACATCCCAAAGATGTTTGGGTTTGAGGGTTAACTGGCTTCTGTTAAATTTTCACGAGTGCGTAGGAAATATCCAGTGCACGTGTGATCAATAGTCGGTGTGGACTTGGTGGACTGAAGGCCCTGTATCTCTAAACTAAACCAAACTGAAAAAAAGACCACTAGTTCACAGTAGCACCATGCAAACCTTATTACCCTGAGCTTGCAGTCAATTCTCCTTCTGACTTCCACCGACAACTTAGACGTTGGTCTCTTCTACTGATACAATGAGCCACAACATGAGCGTCAGGAACAGCAACTCATCTCCCAGCTGGGTGCAATACACACCTCAGCATTGAAATTATAATTCAACAGAGAATCAGATTTCCCGCTTTATGTCAGAATTGGCCGACTCGGACAAGAGATCTACATCCAGAAATGTTACTCTCTCCGCATGTGCTGCCTGACCTGCATTTCCGTTTTCTGCTCTCATTCATCTATTGAACTTCATCCCATCTGAAGGAACAGTTTCTTCCGAACTGGACAAAATGACGCAACTAAATGGTCCACTGACGAACCAGAGAGCAGTCCTGACCTCCCATCTGCCTCATTGGAAACCTTCAAACTTTAATCAGATTTTATTAGACATCAATGTCATATCATCGCACTAAATGTTGTACCTTTTACCCTTTATCCGTGCACTGTGGATGACTTGATTGCTTTCCCTTTGACCGAAGGGCCTGTTCCCACACTCTATGAGTTTGTTATTCGTAACCACACTTATCTCCATTCACTCACTGAATGTGCATTTTTAATTCTTGAATTCAACTCAAGTCTGAATTGGAAATAATTGTGCTTTTTAATTTTGGAAGTTATACACAGTAAAAGTAATACCTTGTGGTGGATACCAACAATGGACCAGGCCCCACTGGTCATGTGTACGAAGGAACTGCAGATGCTGGTTTAGACCGAAGAGAGGCACAAAATGCTGGAGTAACTCAGCGGGAAAGGCAGCGTCTCTGGAGAGAAGGAATGGATGACGTTTTGGGTCGAGACCCTTCTTCAGACTGATCCATGTATCTCTGACATAGATCTATGTATCTCCCTCCCCCCTGACTCCAGTCTGAAGACCTCCTTAATCTGAAGAAGAGTCTCGATCCGAAATGTCACCATTCCTTCTCTCGAGAGATGCTGCCTTTCCCGCTGAGTTACTCCAGCATTTTGTGTCTACCCACACTGGCCACAGCTGATTCCAAGTAATATCATCAATAACTATTTACAGCCGGAAGAGGAGCCTGTGTAATTTACTAATACGCCAATCAGCAGTTAATCTGAACACGTAGCAATGGATTAAATATCATTTTGGGGAATAAACTGTTTCATATATATATATATATATATCTCAAGGATATAAATCAACCTTGTTCAACAGCTCATTCATTAAAAAATTGTAAACATTAGACTCTCAATAAACATATCCATTTAAAACTGTAAGCAACTGGATGATTCTGGTTGTCAAGAACTATGAAGTTTAGATCCTGCACTATCCTTTGTGTGTGGTCAAAAAAAAGTTATTTCCTTGCTCAGAAGTTCATACAAATATGTAGAAAGGAACTGCAGATGCTGGTTCAAACCGAAGATAATTTGAAGAAGGGTCTTGACCCGAAACGTCACCCATTCCTTCTCTCCAGAGATGCTGCCTGTCCCGCTGAGTTACTCCAGCTTTTTTGTGTCCATCTTCAGTTCATACAAATATGTTTTTAAAAACAAAGGGCTATCACAAAGGTCCAAAATGGTAACAGTTCAATGTATAAAAAGGTTGCTTGGTATTTAATCTCATGTCGCCTCACTTACACGAGAGGATAGAGACAGCGGTGAAGTCCCTGTATTGAGAGGCTGAACACTCCTTCAAATAATTATCTTCCTCTCAGTAACAGGAGTCTCACGAGATTCGTTATGTTCTTGCTCAACTTTCCACAATTAAACTCTTTGTTCAAGTTTTGCCCAACAGAGGTAGCTAATGGATTCCCAGATCTTCCAAAGCTTTGGCAGCTTTTTGTCCAACTCATCAACTTTATCTTCCACAAAGGTCTGCCTTCGAGGCTTTTGGGCAAGAACGGTCTTCAAAGGAAAAAAGAATCAGCGTTCAACACAAACGAGGCACAACCCCGTTGAATTCTGAAGTGGATTCTAATTGAATTGATTCACCACCGTCCTCAATGGGTTTTATTTCGAGGTCAATTGTGAGCCGACGACTGTTAAATTTCAGACACGGTTGACTGAATTTCGAATTTCTGCTATTCCCACTGGGGAAGACACAAACTGAGAACCAGGATTACTTGTGACAGCAGAAGGATTATTGGCATTCTCCTCTCTTGATCGATCAGTAGACTCTGTTAAATTTGGCGTATCATTCCCTGAGATGTCGAGGCCTTTCCAAACCCTTACGGCCTGAACCCGGTGCTCTTTGTCTAAATTGTCCAGTTGCCGAGCTTTGAGAAGCGGAGATGAGAATAAGGTGCCTTGCAGACTACGAATGAGGTACCTGGCGATGTAAAGACAAACGTGAAAACTCCTCTTCATCCACGCAACAGGTTAAAACAAAAGCCACCAAAAAGAGGGGTGTTCAGCCTAAATACTTCAAATGGATCAAATTCCACTTTTAGTTTTTGTTTAGTTTAGTTTAGAGATACAGCGTGGAAACAGGCCCTTCGGCCCACCAAGTCCGCCCGACCAGCAATCCTCGCATACCAACACTATCCTACACAGACTTGGGACATTTTACAATTTTACCAAGCCAACAAACGTGCACGTCTTTGGAATGTGGGCGGAAATCAGAGATCCTGGAGGAAACCCCCACAGTTCACGGGGAGAACGTACAAACTCTTGCTATTGAGGGCGTGCAGCGTAGGTTTACTAGGTTAATTCCCGGAATGGCGGGACTGTCATATGTTGAAAGACTGGAGCGACTAGGCTTGTATACACTGAAATTTCGAAGGATGAGAGGAGATCTTATCGAAACGTATAAGATTATTAAGGGGTTGGACACGTTAGAGGCAGGAAACATGTTCCCAATGTTGGAGGAGTCCAGAACAAGGGGCCACAGTTTAAGAATAAGGGGTAGGCCATTTAGAACTGAGATGAGAAAAAACTTTTTCAGTCAGAGAGTTGCGAATCTGTAGAATTCTCTGCCTCAGAAGGCAGTGGAGGCCAATTCTCTGAATGCATTCAAGAGAGAGCTAGATAGAGCTCTTAAGGATAGCGGAGTCAGGGGGTATGGGGAGAAGACAGGAACGGGGTACTGATTGAGAATGATCAGCCATGATCACATTGAATGGCGGTGCTGGCTCAAAGGGCCGAATGGCCTACTCCTGCACCTATTGTAAAATAAATTTAAAAAAAACTCCGTCCAGACAGCACAGGTCAGGATCAAACCTGGGTCTCTGGCGCTGTAAGGCAGCAACTTTACCCACTGCGCCACTTGGGCAGCTTATAATGGGTGGCAGAGTGGCACAGCTGGTAGAGCTGCCATCTCACAGCATCAGAGGCCGAGGTTCGATCCTGACCTCAAGCCCTGCCTGTGTGGAATTTGCACATTCTCTCCGTGACCCCGTGGGTTTCCTTCGGGCGCTCCTGTTTCTTCCCACATCCCAAAGACGTGCGGGTTTGCAGGTTAATCACCCCTCTGTAATCTGCCCCTTGTGTGTAGGGAGTGGGTGAGAAAGTGGGACAACGCAGATCTGGCATGAACTGGTGATCGACGGTCAGTGTTGACTCGGTGGGCTGAAGGGGCCGTCTCCATGCTGCATCTCCAGACTAAAGTTAACCCAATGTTTTGAATTGAATTCTCATGAAAAGTGAATTTGCCAATTTTAAGTAAAACCTTTCTCTACACCCCCTCCCACTCTTTGCTGTGACCCCCTCCAAAGTGCACAAAGATCTCCCACTGCCCAGACACTCTGCCCTTCCCCTCCTCTTCAGGCTTATCTCTCACCCCAGAGTCACCCAATTCTCATTGATCCCCCTTTCCCCTTCCATCCATATCCCCCCCCGCCCCCACCCACCCCACCTCCAGCTTTACATTTCACTCCTTTACTCTTCATTTTCTCCAATGCTGCCTGACCCACCAAATAACTCCAGCAATCTGCGTCTTTTTTTGTAAACTAGCATTTATTCCCTAATGTTATTCCCTTTATCCTGTATCTGTACACTGTGGACGGCTTGATTGAAATCCTGTACAGTGTTTTCGCTGACTGGATATCCCGCAACAAAAAAGTTTTCACTGCACCTCGGTACACAACACTTTAGTCAGAGGTTCTTCAACTTTAGATAGCTCCTCTGTCCCTCTCTTCCCCCTCCCCCTTCCCAGTTCTCCCTCTATCTTCCTGTCTCCACCTATATCCTCCCTTTGTCCCAGCCCCCCTGACATCAGTCTGAAGAAGGGTCTTGACCCGAAACGTCACCCATTCCTTCTCTCCTGAGATGTTGCCTGACCTGCTGAGTTACTCCAGCATTTTGTGAATAAATACCTTCGTTTAGTCAGAGGTTGGTGAGTCTGTGGAATTCTTTGCCACAGAAGGCTGTAGAGGTCAAGTCAGTTTATTTTATCAGTTTCGTTTATTATCACGTGTACCGAGGTACAGTGAGAAGCTTCAAAGGATGCAGCACAAATATTTCTAAGGCAGAGATAGATAGATTAGTAAGGGTGTCAGGGGTGACGGGGAGAAGGCAGGAGAATGGGGTTAGTAGGGAGAGAGACATCAGCCATGATTGAATGGCAGAGCAGACTTGATGAGCCGAATGGCCTAATTCTGCTCCTATCACTTATGACCTTATGACTAAGCCACACACCGCACTACACAGTACCAGTTCCTGCACGTTCCCATCTCCCTGACTGTAGATCCCTTGCCACCAGCAACACTCCATCTCCCCCTGTTCCAATTTGGAACTTCCACTACGTTTCCAATCCACCCCCATCCCATCCCAAACCAACACCACTCCAGCATCTCTCAGTTGCTCTTGATTGGAAATAGTTGCTTACCTGGGTAAAAGGGCTAGGATTGGTGTGATGAGACAGACCAGGTGGAAGAGCGGGTCAGTCATCTGACGTTGTATGATCCAATATGGATCTGACGGACTGTTGCAGGTCACACAGACGGCACTATAAACCAGTGTAATCAGAAAGTAGAGTGCAATACTTCCGATCATGGAAACCCAATGCAGCCAGGTCTGTCAAAAGGGATTAAAGCATTCATTTCTTCACATCTAATGGTGTGGAAAATGGACAGGAAGGAACTGCAGATGCTAGTTTACTCTGAAGAGAGACTCAACATGCTGGAGTAACGCAGCGGGTCAGGCAGCATCTATGGAGAAAATAAATTGGTGACGTTTCGGGTCAAGATTGAAGAAGGGTCACGACCTGAAACGTCACCTATTCCTTTTCTCCAGAGATGATGCCAGACCCGCTGAATTACTCCAGCATTTTGTGTCCATCTTCGGAGAGGAAAATGGACCGAGATTAGTTCATAAGTAATAGGAGCAGAATTAGGCCATTCGGCCCAGCAAGTCAAATCCAATCATGGCTGATCTATCTTTCCCTCTCAACCCCATTCTCCTGCCTTCTCCCCATAAACCCCTGACACCCTGACATTTATTTCACAAGCTGACTACCCTTTTTGCAAAGCACCAGAATTTTCAAACCTTTGTTGAGTTGGTAAAGTGGGGCCTTAGAAAGTAATTACACGCAAAGAAATGTGACCTGTTGATATGGCCCCTGGACTCTCACGAAAGCAATATGGATCACTTTCAATTTCCATATCCTTGCAAGAAGTCTGGATTCAATTATGCTTTCCTGGTACGGATATCAAAGGTGGTATGGATTATAAATCCCAACATGGAAGAATTTGCTGCTTTACAAGTACAAAGCTCAACCTCTGCTGGATCATTGCCAAATGGGCAGTCTCTCAATGGTATCGACCTTGGGGAAGAAATAATGGAGTTCCTGCATCCAAACTACAGCAAGCTGCAGATGTAAGGTGCTCGGATTCTATATCTAGACTCTACACTCTAGAACTACAGCATGGAAACAGGCCCTTCGGCCCACCGTGTCTGTGCTGACCTGCACTATCCTGTAAAACCAGGGACAACTTACAATTTACAGAAGCCAATCAACCTACAAAACCTACATGTCTTTGGAGTGTGGATGGAAATTGGAGTATCCGGAGAAAACCCATGCAGGTCACGGGGAGAATATACAAATTTCGTGCAGACAGCACCTGTAGTCAGGATCGAAGCCGGGTCTCGGGCGCTGTAAGGCAGCAACTCTACCGCTGCGTCACCGTGCAGCCCTGTGTAATGGATAGGTTGTCTAGTGAAGGGTTTTGGCTGATGAAGAATGGGGACAGGATCAGTTGGGGATGAGAGGCAACACATAGGTTGTGTAGTGAAGGTATTGGGCAGGTGAGAATCCAGGACCAGAGGGCACAGCCTTAGAATAAGAGGACAAACCTTTTGGAAGGTGATGAGGAGGAATTTAGTCAGAGGATGGTGAATCTTTGGGATTCATTGCCACAGACACTGTGGAGACCATCAATAGATAATTTTAAGGCGCCGATTGATGGATTCTTGATTAGTAAGGGTGACCTCGGGTGCTGGCTGTGTGGAGTTTGCACGTTCTCCCCGTGACCGCCTGGGTTTCCTCCGGGTGCTCCGGTTTCATCCCACATCCCAAAGACGTGTGGGTTTGTGCGTCTGTAAATTATCCTGAGTGTGCAGGGAGTGGATGAGAAAGTGGGATAACCGTAGAACTGGTGTGATGGTCGGCATGGACAGAATGGTCAAAAGCCTGTTTCCATGCTGTATTTGTAAGCTGAACTAAACAAACATATTTTGAACACTTTGTAAAATATATTATCCTTCTTGAGGCACGCACCATTTTCTAATACGAAAACGATCTGCAATCAGAGTCTGGCCAATATTGCTCAATCGATCAGCTCTTGATACAAAACATATTGTATGATCATTGTCACATTCATTTTACCAGGCAGTCACTGTGTGTAGAACTTGCAGCTGAGATCCCTACAACATGACAAAAGCTGACTTTCAAAACTGCATGTACCTTTTTTTGCTTTCTTTTAGTAACTATTTAGTTTAGTTTAGTTTAGAGATGCAGCACGGAAACAGGCCCTTCGGCACACCAAGACCGCACCGACCAGCAATTTCTGCACTCCAATACTATCCTGCACACGAGGGACAATTTACTTTTATGCCAAGCCAAACACCCTACAAACCTGTACATCTTTGGAGGATGGGAGGAAACAGAAGGTCTCGGAGAAAACCCACGCAGGTCACCCTCTGTACAAACTCCGTACAGGCAACACCCGTAGTCGGGATTGAACCCGGGTCTCAGGCGCTGTACGGCAGCAATCTACCGTGAACCACCTATTTAAGATATTAGCACCAAGACAATAATGCACAAATCCTACATCCTGCACTTTCTTTTATTTAAAGTACTAACATGATCTTGGTCATTCATCTTAATTTTGTAAAGCTGAAATCTGTTTAGGGTTAACTACAGTCAAAGTAATTTGGCATTCGCTTTCATTTATCTGAGCTAATAGGGCAGAGAGTATTGCTTTGCCTCATTAAAGATAGTAATACCAACAGATGGAAAATTACTGCTAAACGCTCACATTATCATGACCATGGAACAGACTAGTCAATGTGATGTTGATATTTTATTGTCACTGTATCTAGGTACAGTGAAATTCCTTGTTTTTGCCTACAAAGTACACAACAGGTTCGCCCTATTCTCACGTCTAATATTCCCTCCATCCATGTCATAAGGAATAGTAGAATTAGGCCATTCGGCCCATCAATTCTACTCCGCCATTCAATCATGGCTGATCTATCTCTCCCTCCTCACCCCATTCTCTTGCCTTCTCCCCATACCCTCTGACACCCGTACTAATCAAGAATCTATCTATCTCTGCCTTAAAAATATCCACTGACTTGGTCTCCGCAACCTTCTGTGGCAAAGAATTCCACAGATTCACCACCCTGTGACTAAAGACATTGCTCCTCATCTCCTTCCTAAAAGAACGTCCTTTAATTCTGAGGCTATGACCTCTAGTCCTAGACTCTCCCACCAGTGGAAACATTCAGCTTGCTTACTTGTGTACACTTTCCTATCTAACTCGAGCAATAAGCATCCTCTACTTGGTAAACCAGCATCTGCAGTTGCTTGTTTCTACATTTTGTCCTGCCTCTCCTCTCTTCCAGTTTTCTTTCCCCTCCCCCCTTACTATCAGCTTGAAGAAGGGTCTGAGGTGATGTGATACAGTAGGATTTCAGATAAAAATTCAACGTTACGTGCTATCGTTTTAGATTTTAGATTTAGAGATACAGCGCAGAAACAGGCCCTTCGGCCCACCAGGTCCGTGCCGCCCAGCGATCCCCGCACACTAACACTATCCTACTCCCACTAGGGACAATTTTTTAAAACATTGGCCCAGCCAATTAACCTACAAACCTGCACGTCTTTGGAGTGTGGGAGGAAACCGAAGATCTCGGAGAAAACCCACGCAGGTCACAGGGAGAACGTACAAACTCCGTACAGACGGCGCCCGTAGTCAGGATCGAACCTGAGTCTCCGGCGCTGCATTCGCTGTAAGGCAGCAACTCTACCGCTGCGCCACCGTGCCGCCCATGCTTCGATTCAATAGGATGTTTTTCTAAGGTTTGGACTTACCCAGGTTTTGGTTTCGATAGCAAGATGTGCCAGGATTGTGAAGAGGGACAGTGTGTTCATTGGTGTTCCAAATGTGAAGATATCAATATCCGAGCCTTGATAGGTCTTGAAAAATAAGATAAAAGTGGTTTGGAGTAAAGGTGAAGCATGAAACTGTTCAAGGATAACTCTGAATAGGAATGCCATCAATACTTACAAAGTATGGAACGAAAAAGCAGACAAGACTTTGATAAAAAGCATCCAACATCGTGATCCAGAAACCCCAGTGATTGTAAGCCTGCAACAGACATGAAGAAATTCTGGTTGGTTTCTGTTTGGTGTCAATTAAAGACCAAAGCATTTATCTTGTCTGATGCTGACATTTTCAGTTCAATGATTCAATGATACTTTATTGTCACATGTACTAGGTACGGTGAAATTGTGTTTTTGCATTCAGCCCGGTAAAATCATACAGCAGACCTCATCTAAGTCAAGTCAAGTCAAGTTAATTTTATTTGTATAGCACATTTAAAAACAACCCACGTTGACCAAAGTGCTGTACATCAGTTCAGGTACTAAGAAACGAACATACAATGGCACACAAACACAACAGCACATACATAAACAATTCACAGCGCCCCCTCAGAGAGCCTCAAACGCAAGGGAATAGAAATAGGTTTTGAGCCTGGACTTAAAGGAGTTGATGGAGGGGGCAGTTCTGATGGGGAGAGGGATGCTGTTCCACAGTCTAGGAGCTGCAACCGCAAAAGCGCGGTCACCCCTGAGCTTAAGCCTAGACCGCGGGATAGTGAGTAGCCCCAAGTCGGCCGATCTGAGGGACCTGGAGATAGAGTGGTGGGTTAGAGATTTTTGATATAGGGGGGAGGGGCAAGCCCGTGTAGGGCTTTGTATGTGAATAGGAGGAGCTTGAAGTTGATTCTGTACCGTACAGGGAGCCAGTGGAGAGAGGCCAGAATCGGAGTGATGTGGTCCCTTTTACGGTTACCAGTCAGGAGTCTCGCTGCGGCGATTTGGACCAATTGCAGGCGGGACAGGGATGATTGGCTGATCCCAGTGTATAGGGAGTACACAGGAAGTACTCAGACAGTCGCCACATTTCTGGCACTGACAAAGTTACAAAAAGTTCATCGAACAGTCTTTTCTCACTTTTATCCATTCATACCCAACCCACCGTATCTTTACATACCTCATTAGCCAAGGACATAGATAATATGGATTCAAGGAACTGCAAATGCTAGTTGACAAAAAAGACACAACGTGCCATCTCTGGGGAACATGGATATGGACATTTTGTGTTGGGCAGATTGTCGGGGGGGGGGGGGGGGGGAGAGGGGGGAGGGGAGAGGGGGGGAGGGGAGAGGGGGGGGGAAGAAAGCTGGAAGAGAGGAGAGGCAGCACAAAATATAGAAACAAGGAACTGCATATCCTTGTTTAACAAGGGAAGACACAAAATGCTGGAGTAACTCAGCAGGTCAGGCAGCATCCCTCGAATACATGGATATGTGGCATTTTGGGTCAGGACCCTTCTTCGAACAATATCATTTCTGAAAAATTATTTTCTGCACCCTGGTATCTTTCTCTATTCATGCTCCCGCTCATAGTTGTGTTTGGTCTGATAATATTCATCTACAGTATTTATTTCACAAAATGCTGGAGTAACTCAGCAGGTCAGGCAGCATCTCAGGAGAGAAGGAATGAGTGACGTTTCGGGTCGAGACCCTTCTTCAGACTGATGTCAGGTGGGCGGGTCCCTGAGTCTCCTGAGATTTTGTGAAATAAATACCTTCGATTTGTACCAGCACCTGCAGTTATTTTCTTACACTTCGTCTACAGTATAATATTTTCAACTCAATGATTCAATGATACTTTAATTTCACATGTACCTAGGGACAGTGACATTGTGTTTTTGCAAACAACACAGTAAAATCATACAGTATACCTCACCTAGGCAGTACACAAAGAGCTGACAATAATGACATTAAACTGAGATATAGACTTCCAGTTCCCATGTTGTATCCTGGCCAATATTTCTCTGTTAATTAAAGTTCTTTTTAAGGAGCCTTTTCTGCCAAGAGAAACAGGACCTGTACTACTAAGTATTGCAAACTTAGAGATACAGCACGGAAACAGGCCCTTCGGCCAACCGAGTCCGTACCAACCAGCAATCCCCCATACACTAGCACTATCCTACACACTGTGGACAATTTGCAATCTTTACCAAAGCCAATTAACCTACAAACCTGTACATCTTTGGAGTGTGGGAGGAAACTGAAGATCTCAGAGAAAACCCACGCAGGTAATGGGGAGAACATACAAACTCCGTACAGACAGCACCTGTGGTCAGGGTCAAACCCGGGTCTCTGGCGCTTTAAGGCGGCAACTCCACCGCTGTGCCACCGTAAGCCGCCTCAGATGAAAAGCAAAAAAATACCAGATCCACAGGCGTGTTCACGCGACTATATACAAGATAACGTTGCAAGTAGTTATTCACCCCCGATCGCTGACAGCTTCTGTACAGTTCAGGAAACTCTAACAGCATCTCTGCAGACACGTCCTTATCCAGTATCCCACATGCTAATGGAGGAAGGGAGGTGAAGAGGAGGTTGAAGAAAATCATCAGCCAATAGTCAATCATCGAGGATCCACTAAACCCGCAATAGAATTGGTACCAGAAGAGTAGATTCACGTAGGCCTATGAAGAAGAAATGATAAAATGGTTCAGAATAACGACATCACATCATGCTCAGCAGGACTACCACATTTACAAACCATCCTGGAAACAAGGAACCGCAGATGCTGGTTT
The DNA here is from genome assembly GCF_053455715.1 of Rhinoraja longicauda. Classification (NCBI taxonomy): domain Eukaryota; kingdom Metazoa; phylum Chordata; class Chondrichthyes; order Rajiformes; family Arhynchobatidae; genus Rhinoraja; species Rhinoraja longicauda. The sequence goes on along the minus strand of NC_135966.1, from coordinate 6,235,874 downwards.
GCACAAAAAAAGATACAAAGTGCTGGAGTAACTCAGCCAGTCAAGCAGCATCTCTGGAGAACATGGACAGGTGATGTTTCAGGTCGGGACACACTTCAGCCAGTCTGACCTGAAAAGTTCCCTGCCAATGTTCTCTAGAGATGTTGCCTGACCCGCTGAGTTACTCCAGTACTTTGTGTCCTTTCTTTTGGCAAACAATCGTCCTTGGTGAGCAACTGTACCTCATTGGAGACCATCAGACCAACTTTAATCGGACTTTATCTTGCGCTAAACGTTATTTCCTTTATCATGTGTGTAATCATGTATAGTCTTAGCATGCAACAAAAACTTTTCAGTGTACGTGATAATAAACTAAGCTAAAGCAAGATAGTAAGCTTGATCAAAAGCAAAACACAAGAGTTGGAAGAACTTAGCAGGTCAGGCAGCATCTGTGAATGGAATAACCAAGAATGGAATAAACACCTCCAGATTCCGGGACAGTTTCTTCCCAGCTGTTATCAGGCACCTGAACCACCCTACCACAACCAGAGAGCAGTGCTGAACTACTATCTACCTTGTTGGTGACCCTCGGACTATCCTTGATTGGACTTTACTGGCTTCACCTTGCACTAAACGTTATTCCCTTATCACCTACCTATACACTGTAAATGGCTCGATTGAAATCATGTGTTGTCTTTCTGCTGACTGGACCGTACGCAACAAAATCTTTTCACTGTACCTCGGCACACGTGACAATAAACTACGCTGAAACTGAAACTAAACTAAAAGCGACGTTTTGGGCCAGGTCCCTTGTTCAGACTGAATCACGATGATCAGACCGTTCAGGATCTTGATCAAAATATTGAGGAATACGTAATGGCAGATGCTGCTTCACCAAATAATTCACAAAGCCTGAATAACACCGTGGATCAGGCCGCAACTCTGGAGAACACAACACATGTTCCCCCTCACCTGCCTCAAAACCCCCTCACCTGCACCAAATAAACTAAACAACGGATGCCCCCCAGTGGCCAACAGCAAGGTTACAGCTGCTTAACAATGGGCTGTCTGAGCTCATGGCTGTTCTCTGTTAGACCTTGCCTCTGGCACTCCCCACACCATTGACCAGTGTTCGCTGACAGCAAATGGCCCAAGCTAGTCCTTTCAGCAAGAGACAGCAAAGGCAGCAGACAGAGTCAGATGGCATGGAAACAGGCCCCTCGGCCCAACATCTTTACATTAGTCTTTACTACAGATATACAGCACAGAAACAGGCCCTTCAGCCCACCGAGTTCACGCCGACCAGAAATCACCCTGTACATTTCCTACACATTAGGGACAATTTTACAACTTACGAAAGCCAATTAACCGACAAACCTGTACCCTAGTTCTATGTTATCCCACTTTCCCATCCTACACACTAGGGGCAATTCACAGACGGCAGTTAACCTACAAAGCTAGACGTCTTTGGAGTGTGGGAGGAAACCGGAGCTCCCAGAGAACACCCATGTGGTCACAGGGAGAACGTGCAAACTCCGTACAGACAGCACCCGTAGTCATGATGGAACCAGGGCCTCTGGTGCTGTGAGGCAGCAGCTCTACCCCAGCCCTACTGTGCCGCCCTGATTGTTCTTGCCAATCAAGATGCCCCATCTATGCTGGTCCCACCTGCCCATGTTTGGCCCATATCCCGCTAAACCTTTCCTGTCCATGCACCCAAGCAGATACGGGAATCTTGAGCAAAAACAAACTGCTGGAGGAACTCAGCAGCACTGAGAGAAAGGTACAGACATGGTGGGCCCATGGCCTGATCCTCTGTTGCACTGTTCGATGTTCTAAAGATCAAGTGTCTAATTCCACTTGCCATCTGCCTTGCATCATGGTCCACCTTTTGGTAGTCACAGACTCATAGTCATACATCGTGGAAACAAGCCCTTCAGCCCAACTTGCCCACATCGACCAACATGTCCCATCTCCACTAGTCCACACCTGCCTGCCTTTGGCCCATATTCCTCCAAACCTGTCCTATCCATGTACCCATTTGTTTCATAAACGTTGCAATGGTCCAAACTCCCCTTTGGAGTTTATTCATAACCGAAAATAGAACTTGGCTTACAATTGCATTTTCAAAAGACTTTGACCCTACTACGAGAGCCCAAATGGAACAAGAAACCCCAAAAATCCAGCTCAATAACCTATAGAGTTTAACAATATAAGGAGAGAGTCTATGTGATTTAGGAATGATTATGATAAACCTGCAAATGTCTAGCTAAAAGTCAAATTTGTCCACTTACCACATTCTTGTAGAAGTAGTAAATGATCATATTAGCCAGGCGGATGTGGCACCAATGGCCATGAACCAACAACAGCTTTTTGAGGTATTTAAAGTGAGAGATCGCAAAATCACTGGCCATCACAGCCTAGAAACACAGAATATTATAGAAGTGAAAACTAGACATTTATTAAACACTGCATAGATCATACAACGCAGAACAACACTGTCCCACCAGTCTAGTTGCTACTGTTCCATGTTCCACCGACAAGACCCCTCCCTTACTTTAGAATGCCTCTCTATTCCTGTAGGAAGCAGATGAGGAGGAATTTATTTTGTCAGAGGGTGGTGAATCTGTGGAATTCTTTGCCACAGAAGGCTGTGGAGGCCAAATCAATGAATATTTTTAGATTCTTGATTAGTACGGGCGTCAGAAGTTATGGGGAGAAGGCAGGAGAATGGGGTTAGGAGGGAGAGATAGATCGGCCATGATTGAATGGCGGAATAGACTTGATGGGCCAAAATAGCCTAATTCTGCTCCTATCGCTTATGAACTCATGACATTCCTTCCATGGACATCAAAAATATACGCCAACTGTACTTTTGTGCAAATCCATTCCACTGTTTGTACCACCTCTGGTAGAACTCAGAATTCGCCAAATTCCCCGTGCTCTCGATATGGCCTCCTCTACACTGGTGGAACCAAACGTAGACTTAGTTTAGAGATACAGCGTGGAAGCAGGCCCTTCGGCCCATCAACTCCATGCCAACCAACAATCACCCCGTACACCAGCAATATCCTACACATTATAGATAAGTTGCAGAAACCAATTAACCTTCAAACCTGCACGTCCTTGGAGTGTGGGAGGAAACCTGAGCACCCAGAGAAAACCCACGCGGTCACGGGGAGAACGTACAGACTCCAACCATACAGCATCCGCAGTCGGGATCGAACCCAAGTCATTAGCGTTATTGGGCAGCAATTCTGCCACTGCATCACTAACAGTCCCACCTTAGCCAAATTGCCCGCTTCAATGAACACTTATGCTCTTCCCACCAGGGCCAACTGGAGCTTCTAGTTGCTAGCCACATCAACTCCCCTTCCCATTCCCATACCAATCTTTCTATCCTTGGCCTTCTCCATTGCCATAGTGAGGACACATGCAAAGTTGAAAAACAACACCTCATAGTCCGCTTGCGTAGCTTACAAGCCAAGGGCATGAACATTGAGTTTTCAATTCATTAACACGTTATTTGCTTGGAGGATATAAAAGCAATCCTGCAAACTCAGCTATTGGGGCCAAAAGTACATAATCAGGCTGGCACAGTGGCACAGAGGTAAGCTGGTGCCTCACAGCACCAAAGACCTGGTGTCAATCCTGACTACAGGTGTCTGTGCAGAGTTTGTACGTTCTGCCTGTGACCGCGTGGGTTTTCCCCGGGTGCTCCGGTTTCCTCCCATATTCCAAAGATGTGGAGGTTTGCAGGTTGATTGGCTTGTGCAAATTGCCCCGAGTGTGTACGATGCGAAAGTGGTCTGACATAGAAGTAGTGTACACGTGATCGACGGTTGGGTGAGTCAAAGTTCCTGTTTCCTTGCTGTATCTCAAAACTAACCGCTCAGCAATCAGGAACAGCTTCATCCCCAGGGCCATAGCTGCTATGAACCGGTCCTGCTGAGCCGGATGGTCACAATGCATAGATCAACTTGCACTTTATCCTGCCTAAAACTATTACAATTGTTTCGTTGGGTTGCTGTTGTCTAAACTAATTAAATTATTGCATCGTATGCGAGGCACATTCCCAATCTCGTTGTACCCCTGGGTACAATGACAATAAAGATATATTGTATTGTATTGTATTGTATTGTATTGTATTGTTTTGCAAAAGCTGTCTTTTGCTTAGGACACATAAACGTTGGTCTACATGATAGAATTTTGCAACCAGATCTTCTTTTAACTTTAAAGGACACATATTAGGTCAAGACTCAACCCATTTTGTTAAACTGAAGTTTATCCTGCCTGATCCTCTGTTCCTGATGGTCATAAACACACATTTCTAGCATCATTTTTGGAAATATTCTTTGCATAATCCAGTGATCAGAATTCAACTTTCTCGATACTATGCACAGTATTCCAAGAATTATTCAATGAAAGCTGAACATGAATATACACATATTTTGTACCATATAATGCCAGTGGAGAAAGAATGCTCTAAACCAACTATATTGCCAGCATGATTCATTATCTTACTGTTAAATGTCAAGTACCTGCATCCCTTCTTGTCCTGTAATACCAATGCCCACATTCGCAGCTTGGATCATGCTGACATCATTGGACCCATCACCTAGGATATAAAGTAAAACGTTTTAACACTTCTTTCCATGGATAGTCAGTCACCAATTGATCTTTAGCGGGCTATTGCATCGCGTCTTATTGGAATATAAGCGAAGTCTGTTTGACAAATGGCAGAAGTGTGAAAGAACTGAGATAAGAAATAAAACATAGAACAGTGTAGCAGATCCAGAGACAGCTTCCTCACAGCTGTCATCAGGCAACTGAGCTAATCTATCAGCAACCGGAGAGTAGTCCTGAGCTACCATCTACTTCATCGGAGACCCTCAGACTATCTTTAATCGGATTTTACAGGGCGTTATCTTGCACTAAACATTATACCCCTTTATTACATGTCTCGACACTGTGGACGGCTCGATTGTAATCATGTATCATCTTTCCGCTGACTGGTTAGCACGCAACAAAAGCTTTTCACTGTACCTCGGTACACGTGACAATAAACTGAACTAGACACAGGAACGGGCCCTTCAGCCCACAACGTTTGTGCCGAACATGATGCCAAGGGACCAGCAAACCTATGAAAGCAATCCGATGAGTCTCATTGGATTAAGCACCATAGTTCCAACATCTCTCACCCACAGAGTGGCTTGAGATCATTTTAAAAAATCCGCTCAAAGCCCCAGTCTAGGGAGAGTAGAAAACCTGGGCAAGTGGTGCAGGGATAAAAATGCTGCCTCACAGCGCCAGAGATCCAGGTTCCATCCTGACTACGGGTGCTGCCTGTACGGAGTTTGTAAACTCTCCCTGTGACTGCCTAGGTCTCCTCTGGGTGCTCCGGTTTCTTCCCACATCCCAAAGACCTGCAGGTTTGTAGATTAACTGGCTTCTATAAATTGCCCCAAAATGTGAAGGATGCGAAAATGGGATAACACAGAAGTAGTGAGAATGGGTGTTCGATGGTTGGCGTGGACCTGATGGGCCAAAGGGCCTGCTTCCACGCTGTCTCACTGTAACTCTAAACTCAGCTCCAACCCCTGAAGACATCAAAGCAAGTTCTTGGGCATCATGGTGCTCCAGAAATATCACCACCATTTTGTGCATCTTTCATATCATTTTATATTCCTCACAGTTGGAAACCAATCCAGTTGCGTTTTTAATATTTGTAGAGAATGTGTGCAGATTTCGCAAGGAGACAACTTGTATTAAATGTAGGGGACTCTGAAAAAGACCAAAACCTCCTGTCTTCTAACTCAATCGTACGCTTAAGCAACTTTATCTACCTCAAATACTCTACCCAAGAATAAGTTTGAGATGAAAACAGAGAACGTATGTAGGTATGTAGGTTAATTTAACTGGGTAAATGTAAAAAATTGTCCCTAGTGTGTGTAGGATAGTGTTAATGTGCGGGGATCGCTGGGCGGCGCGGACTTGGTGGGCCGAAAAGGCCTGTTTCCGCGCTGTATATATATGATATGATATGATATGATATATGATATGAACGTTGCACATGTTCTGCAGTTTAGGCAACACCGTGTTGTAGAGGCACGGTGGCGCAGCGGTAGAGTTGCTGCCTTACAGCGTTTACAGCGCCAGAGACCCGGGTTCGATCCCGACTATGGGTGCTGTCTGAAGAAGTTTGTAAGTTCTCCCCGTGATCTTTGGTTTCCTCTCGCGCTCCAAAAACGTGCAGGTTTGTAGGTTAATTGGCTTGGTGTAAATGTAAATTGTCCCTAGTGTGTGTAGGATAGTGTTAGTGTGCGGGGATCGCTGGTCGGCGCGGACCCGGTGGGCTGAAGGACCCGTTTCCTCGCTGTATCTCTAAACTAAACAAATAAACAAACCTGGGAAAAGAGAACCAGAGTTAGCATTTCAGCTCGATTACTTTCCATCAGAATTAATGAAAGATTACCAACCCAAATATGTTGATTCTGCTTGTATCATCACAGATGCTGCCTGACCCACTGAGTGTTTCTGGAAAACTCTGCTTTTATTCCTGATATCTGCAGCTGTGATTTTTCTTTTGCTTTTATATAATGCTTGTAATGCATAGAAAGGCTAGGATAGGGTATCTTAAACTAGAGCGCACAGGCTGAAGGTGAGAGATTAAAAGGGGATTTCAGGGGCAGTTTTTTTCCAATAATTATCTTGGCAACATGGTAACTGTCTGGATTAATTGGACAGCGCCCCCTGCGGGTAGAGCTGCTCTCCTCACAGCGCCAGAGGCCCAGGTTCAATCCTGACCTCGGGTGCGGTCTGTGTGGAGTTTGCACGTTCTTTTTGTGGCTGTGTGGGTTTCTTCCAGGCTCTCCGGTTTCCTCCCACATCCCAGCAACGTGCGGGTTTGTAGGTTAATTGGTCTCTGTAAATTGCCCCGAGTGTGTCGGGAGTGGGATAACACAGAACCATTGAGCACGGGTGACCGACGGTCGGTGTGGATGCTGAGGGCCGAAAGGCCTGTTCCCTTACCCAATCTTCCAATTCAGTTTGGAACAAGCTATCAATTGAAGGGGACAGGAGCACATTTATTACACCATTTAAAAGGCATTTGGACAGTTGCTCAGAAAGGATTGGCACAGAAGGATACCAGCTCATTGAAGGCAAATAAGATAGGCAAAAAGAGGCATTAAAGTCGGCATAGTTTAAAGAAGATGTACGGGACTCAGAGCAGTGTGTGGGACTCAGAGCAGTGTGTGGGACTCAGAGCAGTGTGTGGCTGGAACATGCAACTGGTGAGGGTGGTGGTGGTGGAAGCCAACACCTTAGTGGTGTTTCAGAGGCTCTTAGATGGTCATATGGATGTGCAGAGTATGGATCACATGCAGGCAGATGAGTGGATTTGCTTGGCATCATAGTGGGCACTGTGGGCTGAAGGGTCCATTTCTGCACTGTTTCATGTTCCATGGTCAGATGGGCCAAAGGGCCTGTTCCTGTGCTGTACTTTTCTATGTTCTATGTTGTGTGGTAAGATGGGCTGAGAGGGCCTGTCTCGGTGCTGTACAACTCAATGATTCAGTTTTCTTGTTTAGTACAGGTGTCAGTGGTTATGGGGAGAAGGCAGAAGGGAGAGATAGATCAGCCATGATTTTAAATGGCAGAGTAGACTTGATGGGCCAAATGGCCTAATTCTACTCCTATTCCTTTTGACCTTAAGGCAGTACATCTCAAATAATAGCAGTGAGAAATATTTATCCACGTATTTGAAGAATGATGGAGAAAAGGTTTGTACCTATTGCCAAGGTCATGGCCTCCAGACGATCTCGGACTAACTCCACCACCATGCTTTTCTGCCGTGGAGTAGAACGACAACACACCACAGATTGACAACGTTTTGCCACCTCCAGAAACTTCTTCTGCAGGTTCCCCTGGAAGATCACACTCAAGGTCTTTCCATCAATGATCAAACCAAAACTGGGCTTCAACGGCCTTGAAGACGTGGGTGCAAAACTGGCAGTCAGTTTGGATGTAGTGCAATCTATTCCATTATACTTTCCCACATCATCCAAGATGCAATCTAGCAACGCTTCACATGTGTCCTGTTAAATAACAACAGTTTAAGAAATAATTACCAACTAGAAAATAGAACATTTATTTTTCATGAGCTATTGCCCGAGATCTTTTCAATGGCCCGCTGTTCCTGTAATTAATACTGTCTAAGGCAAAGGAGGATGTTTGGACAGTAAATGTTTCTACATTTAGTATAAACCCACTGACTCGCACAGCTATCTGGACTACACTTCTTCCCACCCGGTCCCCTGCAAATAGTCTATCCCCTACTCCCAATTCCTCCCAATGCCGGGATGAGGTGTTTCACACTAGGGCTTCCGAGATGTCCTCGTTCTTCAGAAAACGGGGCTTCCCCTCCTCCATTATAGATGAGGCTCTCACTAGGATCTCTTCTACATCCCGCAGTTCCACTCTTGCTCCCCCTCCTCCCACTCGCAACAAGGACAGAATCCCCCTCGTTCTCACCTTCCACCCCACCAGCCAGCGGATCCAACACATCATCCGCCAACATTTCCTTCACCTACAACGGGACCCCATCCCCTCCCCTCTCTGCGTTCCGCAGAGACCGTTCCCTCCGTAACTCCCTGGTCCACTCGTCCCTTCCTACCCAAACCACCCCAACCCCGGGCACTTTCCCCTGCAACCGCACGAGATGCAACACCTGTCCCTTTACCTCCCCTCTCAACTCTATCCAAGGACCCAAACAGTCTTTCCAGGTGAGACAAAGGTTCACCTGCACCTCCTCCAACCTCATCTATTGCATCGGCTGCTCTAGATGCCAACTTATTTACATCGGCGAAACCAAGCGCAGGCTCGGCGATCGCTTCGCTGAACACCTGCGCTCGGTCCGCATTAACCAAACTGATCTCCCGGTGGCCGAGCACTTCAACTCCCCCTCCCATTCCCAGTCTGACCTTTCTGTCATGGGCCTCCTCCAGTGCCATAGTGAGGCCCACCGGAAATTGGAGGAACAGCACCTCATATTTCGCCCGGGCAGTTTGCAGCCCAGTGGTATGAACATCGACTTCTCCAACTTTAGATAGTTCCTCTGTCCCTCCCTTCCCCTCCTTCCCAGATCTCCCTCTATCTTCCTGTCTCCACCTATATCCTTCCTTTGTCCCGCCCACCTGACATCAGTCTGAAGAAGGGTCTCGACCCGAAACGTCACCCATTCCTTCTCTCCTGAGATGCTGCCTGACCTGCTGAGTTACTCCAGCATTTTGTGAATAAAATGAGGATGTTGCCAGGACTCGAGGGCCTGAGCTATAGAGAGTTGAGCAGGCTAGGACTCTTATTCCTTGGAGCACAAGAGGATGAGGGGTGATCTTATAAAGGTGGATAAAATCATAAGGGGATTTCATAGGGTAAATGCTGGCTTCTACAATCAAGAACCAGAGGACCCATATTTAAGGTGAGGGGGGAAAGGTTTTAATGGGAGCCCGAGGGGCATTTTTAAAAATAATGCAAAGGGTGGTGGGTGTATGGAACTAGCTTCCAGGGGAGGTTGGTGTGGCAGGGACTATCATAACATTTAAAAGACATTCGGACAGGTACATGAGGATTTTTATGTCTGTGGAGAAATGGTGGGAGAGTGGGACTGGTAGGATTGCTGTACAAGGAGCTGACACAGACTTCATATGACAAAAGATAACACAGTGCAGAAACAGGCCCCACGGCCCACCGAGTCTGCTCTGACCAGCGATCACCCTGTACATTAGCACTATCCTACACACCAGGGACAATTTAAAATGTTACCAATTAACCTACAAACCTACACATCTTTGGAATGTGGGAGAAAACCGGAGAACCTGGAGAAACCCATGTGGTCACAAGGAGAACGTACAAACTCCGTACAGACAGCACCCGTAGTCAGTATCGAACCCGGGTCTCTGGCGCTGTGAGGCAGCAACTCTACCGCTGCGCAACCCTGCCGCCCTAATGTTATCATATTTACTGACATTTGTACAAAAATGCTTTTTTGATAAATGGCAAACTTGCTCCATTAATCTCAGTAGTTTAAAACAGCACAATTAAAAATGAAAATTGGCAAATGTGAATAAAATTCCAATGCAAATTTCTTTAAAAAGAACATGTGGGTGAATTGGCCTGTGGAAATTGCCTATAATGTGTCAGGAGTAGATGGTGGGATAACTTAGAACTCGTTGATGGTCAGCGTGATGATAATTGATGGTCAGCGTGATGATAATTGATGGTCAGCGTGATGATAATTGATGGTCAGCGTGGGCCCGGTAAGTCGAAGGGCCTGTATCCACACTACGTCTCTCAATTAATTCAATCGATCAATAAAATGCCGATTACACATGCCAGCTATACTGAAGAGTCCCGATCCAAAATGTCATCTGTCTATTCCCTTCACAGATGCTGCCTGACACAGAGTTCCTCCAGCATTTTGTGTTCTGCTCAAGATTCCAGCATCTTACAGGTGCTGTCTGTACGGAGTTTGTACGTTCCCCCCGTGACCTGCGTGGGGGTTTTCTCCGAGATCTTCGGTTTCCTCCCACACTCCAAAGACGTGGACGTATAGGTTTGTAGGTTAATTGGCTTTGGTATAAATGTAAGTTGTCCCTAGTGTTAGGATAGTGTAAGTGTGCAGGAATCGCTGGTGGGCGCGGTCTCGGTGGGCCAAAGGGCCTGTTTCCGCGCTGTATCTCCAAACATCTACATTTTACTGTGTTTCCATGCTTTAGATTAAAAGCGTCCTCATCAAATTGCCACAAAAATCCATTACCACATTCAATTCAACTCCTACAAGCAAATGTAGAGGCTGTGAGGAACATTTAAAATTTGAGCAGCAAAGTATGTTCCGCCTCTGGTTTGACATTTACCAAAAAACTGCGAGCCACAAATTAATCTGCGATAGAGCGCAGAAAGGAAAGGTTACAAAATGCCAAACACTCGTTTGCAAATGTCAACAATTGTTAGGTTAGAATTGCATTTGTTTTTAATAGATCGACTGGTTGCCAATTACACATGGCGGGTAATCTGCCACTGCATGTTTATTTTAAGGAGAAAGATTTTAATGGAGCCCAAGATTGGGAATGTTGTCATTTGATATACATTCCTAAATTATGTAAGAGCACACATATTTTTTTTTCATGACAGGTGGAATTGGAAAGAACATTTGCCTGAGAAAAAGGGAAAGGGTTTGTGGGTTTCACTGGTAATGAAGATGACATTTGACTGCTCGCCCCCTCACATCCCACACTCACGTTCCCAGCAGTATATTAGGTCTGAATTATGCCTCAACGTGACAATTCAAAGAGTGTGACTGCATTAACCTTGCTGCCTGCAATGCATTGAAGCCACCAAGTTAAAAACCTGAAACAACCTTGCTTCATCGAGAGGTGAAAGAGTCTCCACACTTTCACATGTTTTCCGCGCCATTTATCCAATTTAATTACCATTCAGTACATAGAATATAGAACAGTGGAGCACAGGAACAGACACCTCAGCCCACTAGGTCTGTGTTGAACATGATGCCTTGTTCAATCAATTTTACTTTAGTTCAGAGATACAGTGCGGAAACAGGCCCACCGGGTCCACACCGACCGGCGATCCCCGCACACTAGCACTATCCTACACCCACCAGGGACAATTTACAGAATTACACTAAGCCAATTAACCTACAAACCTGTACGTCTTCGGAGTTTGAGAGGAAACCGGAAATCCCAGAGAAAAACCAAGCAGTCACGGGGAGAACGTACAAACTCCACACAGACAGCACCCGTAGTCAGGATCGAACCTGGATCTCTGCCACCGTAAAGCTGCAACTCTACTGCTGCAGCCCTACAATGTATGATCTCCCTACGTTTGTCTTCAATTCCCAGGGTGCCAATGTTGCGATAATGCGATTATTCCTGCACTCGAAGGGCCGAATGTCGTCCTCCTGCACCTATTGTCTATTGTCACTCACCGGGTGTTCACTATTTAGAGTGAAGATCACGTCGTTTGGATGCAGAAGCTTACACGCATATGCAATATAGACGGCCGTTTCTTGTTTATCCCCCGTTAGAACCCAGGTCAATATGCCAGCTTCCCGAAAGGCTGCAATTGTGCTTGGAACGCCATCCTGGAGACAGTCTTCCACCGCCGTCGCACCTTTTGTTACAAAAATAAATAAATCAAATTATTTTAAAACGTTTTCTTCCACTTGTAACTATAATTAGATTTACTTTGGTTTCGAGATACAGCATGGAAACAGGCCCTTCGACCCACTGCATCCACACTGACCTGCGATCCTACACACACACAAGGGACAGATTTACAATTTTACCAAGCCAATTAGCCTACAAATCTGTACGTCTTTGGAGTTAATGGCTAATTTTTAACATTAACAGTATTACATTCCTTTTCTTGCAACTAAGGGTCTCCATTGCGTAGAATAGAAGGAAGAACTGGAACTCAGCACATTACCCAGGTGGCACAGCGGTAGAGTTACTGCCTTCCAACACTTGCAGCAGCAGAGACCTGGGTTCGATCCTGACTACGGGTACCGTCTGTACGGAGTTTGTATGTTCTCCCCGTGACCGCCTGGGTTTTCTCCGAGATTTTCAGTTTCCTCCCACACTCCAAAGATGTACAGGTTTGTAGGTTAATTGGCTTGGCGTTTGTGTAAATTGTCCCTAGTGTCCGTAGGATAGTGTTAATGTGCAGGGATCGCTGGTCCATGCGGCACGATGGGCCTGTTTCTGTGCTGTATCTCTAAACTAAACTAAATTATATTACATCACCACAAGCCTCATGCTGTGAAGTGAATTGTCTGTGGAGACTTTGCTCTGTAACAGTATCAAGGACTCTCGGACAATCTTTAATCAAACATTATCTTGCATTAAACGTTATTCCTTTTACACTGTATCTGTACACAGTGGGCGGCTCAATTGTAATCATGTATTGTCTCTCCGCTGACTGGTTAGCATCCAACAAAAAGCTTTTCACTGTACCTCGGTTCACATGACAATAAACACAACTAAACTACAAGCTTTGACCGATCATATGCTTTGAACTGAAACAGAAGGGGAAAAAAATCAATAGACTCAAAATGCTAGAGTAACTCAGCATCCCTGGAGAAAATGCATCGGGTCTCCACAGATGCTGCCTGACCTGCTGAGTTACTCCAACACTTTGTGTCCATCTTTGGTACAAACTAGCACCTGTATTTCCCTTTTATTATATTTAAGAAAATAAATTGGTTGTGCTATCAAGAGAATTGGAAGCTTTGACACTTTTTGCCCCACAAAGTTTGACAGGAGTGTGTTGGCAAGCAGATTTCAGGTGTAATTTAACACAAATAAAATCTTGAAAATTAGCAAGGCAAGTAAATACAAAGAAGACACAAGGAACTGCCGACGCTGATTTACAAAAGTGCAACTCAGTGGGTCAGGCAGCATCTCCGGAGAACCGATAGGTGATGTTTTGGGTCGGGACCCTTCTTTTTTAGTTGAGTTTAGTTTATTGTCACGTGTACCGAGGTACAGTGAAAAGCTTTTGTCGCGTGCTAACCAGTCAGTGGAAAGACTATACATGATTACAACCGATCACAGTGTACAGTTACATGATAAAGGGAATAATGTGAATAACAACAAAAAAATTGAAATAAAGGAATTGCAATTCTAAAACAACATTCAAGCCCTGCAGAATTCCAGAAACATTGAAATATGTCACCGTTGAGTCGAGTGTTTAATTGTCATATGTACTGACAGCGGAACAATGAAATACACAGGTGCAGCAGCATAATGGGCCTGTAAACACAACAAGCTGCAGTCCACCAGTGCAATGAGGATTCACAAACAACAATAAAATAAGTGAGAGGTTCATTCACTTTTGGCGGCCAGAATACTGGAGAAAATGCTCCTAGTATTTTACAAATAATGCCAAATGATGTTTTGGCCCCATGTGGGAGGACAAGTGGGACGTGGTTGAAGTGATCATCGTGAAGAAGCATCACTGATAATAATACAACAGTCACTCAGAACGGCACAGAGATTACAGTCGAGATGCTGGGGAAGGATTTGAAAAATAGGCTCTAATAGATTCAATTTCAAGGCTGTTGAGTTCATGGGCAAATCACAGACAGAAGCGACTATTTCCCAGGTCAGATTTCACAAACTATTATTTTCAGGTGAAACTGTTCCCATCGAGGCATTAGCCTGGACACGTTGGTACACTTTAATAACTCTAACATGATTGCTGTTTTCCAAGATGGTGATACTAACACATTAGAGATGCACACCATGATACACACAAAATGCTGAGAAACTCAACGGGACAGGCAGCATCTCTGGATAGAAGAAATGGGTGAAGCTTCGGGTCGAGACCCTTCTACTGAGGATGCTGCCTGCCCAGAGATGCTGCCGGTCCCAATGAGTTACTCCAGCATTTTGTATCTACTTCGATTTAAACCAGCATCTGCAGTTCCTTCCTACACCATAAGACATTGGAGCAGAATTAGTCCATTTGATTTAGATTTAGAGATACAGCGCAGAAACAGGCCATTCGGCCCACCGGGTCCGCACCGCCCAGCGATCCCCGCACACTAACACTATCCTACACCCACTAGGGACAATTTTTTATATATTTTTTTTAACATTTGCCCAGCCAATTAACCTACATACCTGTACGTCTTTGGAGTGTGGGAGGAAACCGAAGATCTCGGAGAAAACCCACGCAGGTCACGGGGAGAACGTACAAACTCCGTACAGACGGCGCCCGTGGTCAGGATCGAACCTGAGTCTCCGGCGCTGCATTCGCTGTAAGGCAGCAACTCTACCGCTGCGCCACCATGCCAATCAAGTTTGCACTGCAATTCGATCATGACCAATCATTCATTCCCTCTCAACCCCATTGTCCTGTCTTCTCCCCGTAACCTTTGATGCCCTTTAATGCCTTGGGCGGTGGTGCAGCGGTTGAGTTGCCGCCTTACATCGCCAGAGAACACTGTTGCATCCCAACAACGAGTGCTGTCTGTACTGAGTTTGTACGTTCTCCCTTTGAATGTGAGGCTTAGGAAGTTCGGCATGTTCCCAACAACTCTCACCAATGTCTACAGATGCGCCATAGAAAGCATTTTATCAGGATGCATCACAACACGGGTTTGGGAACAGCTCCGTCCAAGACTACAAGAAATTGCAGAGAATTGTGGACGCAGCCCAGACCATCACACAAACCAACCTCACATCCATTGACTCCATCTACATTTCACGCTGCCTCGGCAAGGCCAGCAGCACAATCAAGGACGAGTCGCACCCTGGCCACTCCCTCTTCTTCCCTCTCTCATCGGGCAAAAGATACAGAAGTGTGAAAACGCACACCTCCAGATTCGGGGACAATTTCTTCCCAGCTGTTATCAGGCGACTGAACCATCCCATCACCAACTAGAGAGCGGTCCTGAGCTACCATCTACCTCATTGGAGACCCTCGGTCTATTGTTGATCAGACTTTACTGGACTTGATCTTGCAGTAAACAAAATTCACTTTATCCTGTATCTGCACAATGTGGACAGCTCGATTGTAATTATCTATAATATTTCCGTTGATTGCACAGCCTGCAACAAAAAAAAAAAGCTTTTGACGGTACCTCAGTGCACGTGACAAGTTGAGCTTATAGGACTTGGTATTACAATCCCTACTGTAATCAGCACCTTCTTAATCTCTTGAGTGGGGGTAGGGGTAAAGACTTCATTGGGGTCATCAGGTGGGCACCCTCCTTCCTTGGTGTTTCGTTGATAGGCCCACGACACCTCCAGAGGGCTCAACAGCGATACCTGGCGCCCAGGTGCGCCCCCCTCCGTTTTGACCCCTGTTGCTGGTCATTTTGCAGCCCAAAATGGAGTCTTTCCTCTTCAGCAACAGCCAGTTGCTGCTTCGCTAGGCAGCCTCTGGCAGCGACCTGACGGCCTGTCCTCGGACTCCCATTCCCTTCAGGAGTCTGGTTGTTGACAATGGCTATAATAAACTATTCTAAACCAAAAAACCAGTATCAGTATTTACCCCAATATTAAATCATAGAAATTACCCAACAGCTTTAAATTTGTTTCCAGTCGTAGTGCTGTTTCCATCATCAATGGTTCCCTCTGCTCAATACTTGTCTCCGCCTCGTGCCGTAAACGGGCCCATTTTTCATATTCACCATCGGTCAAGACCTAAACAAAAATAAGAATGACAACAAAAGCAGAACCAGAGTATAAACATCAAACCAAACTCACGTTTAAATTACTATTTCTTTTGACAGAAGTTAGTTTAGTTTAGTTTAGTTTTAGAGCTATAGCGGGGAAACAGGCCCTTGGGTCCACCAAGTCCGCACCAACCAGCAGCCCCCACACGCCAACACCGTCCGACACACACCGGGGACAGTTTATATTTATACCTAGTCGATTAACCTACAAACCCGCACGTCTTTGGAGTGTGGGAGGAAACCGAAGATCTCGGAGAAAACCCATGCAAGTCGCGGTGAGAACGTACAAACTCCGTACAGACAAGCACCCGTAGTCGGGATCGAACCTGGGTCTCTGGCGCCGTGAGACAGCAATTCTACCGCTGTGCCACAATGCCGCCAAGAGCATTAATGGAGATTGCAGTCAATATATCAAGGGATTCGTTTAGTTTAGTGTAGTTTAGAGATACAGCGTGGAAACAGGCCCCTTGGCCCACTGAGTTCACCCCAGCTGGCAATCACCCATGCACAAGTTCTATCCTACACACGAGCACCAAAGACTACATACTAGAAACCTAGATCACCCGTTCACACTAGTTCTGTGTTATCCAATTTCACATCCATTCCCTATACACTAGAGGCAATTTACAGAGGCCAATTAACCTACAAAGCAGGGGGAACATACAAACCCCGTACAGACAGCACTCGTAGTCAGTATCGAACCCGGGTCACTGGTGCTGTGAGGCAGTAACTCTACCAGTTGTACCAGTGTGCTGCCACCAAATTGAAAATTACTTTGGAAACTAAAACTATTTTCTATTCATAAAGAGGTTAGTTTCTTTATTTAAAACTAACATTTCAAACCATGTACCAATGGTGCCCAGAGGATCCAGTTGAAGATTTCAAACTTTTTTGAAGACCCAAAAACAGCAGGTGGCGCAGCGGTAGAGTTGCTGCCTTACAGCGCCAGAGACCCGGGTTCGATCTTGACTACGGGTGCTGTCTGTACGGAGTTTGTATGTTCTTCCCGTGACTTGCACGAGTTTTCTCCGGGGTCTATGGTTTCCTCCCACACTCCAAAGTCGTGCGGGTTTGTAGGTTAATTGGCTGGGTACAAATGTAAATTGTCCCTCTTGCGTGTCGGATAGTGTTAGTGTGTGGGGATCGCTGGTCGGCGTGGACTCGGTTGGCTGGGGGCCTGTTTCTGTGCTGTATCTCCAAACTAAACTACAATAAACACAATTAGTGGAAGCAGTCACCTGCATCGAGGGGGTTGCAAGAATAGGATCGTAACAACTGTGGGAGCTCGCCAGGAATGCATGTGAGAAAAACTCTTTCCGTGACAAAGTTAACTTGGCAGTACAATTAGTTTTGTGAGTCAGGTCTGCTTTTGGCACAGTGTTCCCAAAAACAGGGTGAAGGATCGTGGAAATCCATGTTGCAATGTATGGAATTTGCCAACTATTAAATATTTTGTAACAGTTAAGCCAAAAACAGGGAATTATAGGTTATAATAGAAAAGAATTGAATGGAAGCCCTATCCTTTATCTCCAACGATAAGGTACAGAAGCTCGAAAGCACGCACCACCAGACTCAGGAACAGCTTCTTCCCCTCTGCTATCAGGCATCTGAACGGTCCTTCCATAAGCTAGGGTACTGTCCAATTCACCTCTACCCCATTGCGGACTGTACTTGGTCTCTGGAACTGGTGAGCCTCAATGCTAAGAACTATATTCTGCACTCTGTATCTTCCCCTTTGCTCCACTTACTGTACTTGAGTTTGGGTAGATTGTTCCTATGTGTGGTAATATCTGATCAGATTGGATAGCATGCAAAACAAAGATTGCAGACTCTACCTTGGTACACGTGACAATAATAAACCTTAGCCTATATTATTGTTCTCAACTATTCTATTTACAATAGACAATAGGTGCAGGAGTAGGCCATTCGGCCCTTCGAGCCAGCACCACCATTCAATGTGATCATGGCTGATCATTCTCAATCAGTACCCCGTTCCTGCCTTCTCCCCATACCCCCTGACTCCGCTATCCTTAAGAGCTCTATCTAGTTCTCTCTTGAATGCATTCAGAGAATTGGCTTCCACTGCCTTCTGAGGCAGAGAATTCCACAGATTTACAACTCTCTGAATGAAAAAGCTTTTCCTCATCTCCGTTCTAAATGGCCTACCCTTTATTCTTAAACTGTGGCCCCTGGTTCTGGACTCCCCCAACATTGGGAACATGTTTCCTGCCTCTAACGTGTCCAACCCCTTAATAATCTTATATGTTTCGATAAGATCTCCTCTCATCCTTCTAAATTCCAGTGTATACATTTAAAATTCTTAAGAGATTCTGCCAGTCCCCTGCAGCTTCTTGTGTGCTTAGTTATAAAATTCAATGGTTTCATGGCAGCTAATTGGCACATGTACCGAGGTACAGTGAAATTAATTTTTGGAAACAGTTCAGTACAAGTATCAGTAAACGTAAGCACATGGATACATCTTTGAAAATCCTCTCAGATACAGTACAAATGTCTAACCGTGTACAGGTTTGTATGTTCATTGGCGGCATAATTTAGTTTAGTTTAGAGATACAGCACGGAAACAGGCCCTTCAGCCCACCGAGTCCACGCCAACTTGCACAGTTACACTATCCTACACACACAATGGAGAATTTACACATACATCAAGCCAATTAACCTGCAAACCTGCACGTCTTTGGAGTGTGGGAGGAAACTGAAGATCTCAGAGAAAACCCACGCAGCCACGGGGAGAATGTACCAACTCCGTACAGACAACACCCGTAATCAAGATCGAATTCGGATCTCTGGCGCTGTAAGCGCTGTAAGGAGGCAATTCTACTGACGCGCCACCATGCCGCCAATTATAATTGTAAATTGTCCCCAGTGTGTGTAGGATAGTGTAATTATGCGGGGAATTGCTGGTTGGCACAGACTCAGTGGGCCGAAGGGCCTGTTTCCACGCTGTATCTCTAAACTAAACTAAACCAAGCAGTACACCGAGACAATATACAAGAGTCGCCAGGTTTGGCGCCATATTCTAGACCCGGTTGTTGCACAAAATTGTACTTTCGTAAAGCAACTCAGAACATGTTTCTATATTAGAGTTAACATAGGCTGTAAATTGTTGAGATGAAGAATGCACCTGTTAAAATATTTACCACTGAACCATTATGGACTGAAAACACAGATGATAATGTGTAGAAGGGCACGGTGGTGCAGCGGTAGAGTTGCTGCCTTACAGCGCCAGAGACACGAGTTCAATCCGGACTGCGTACGGAGTTTGCACGTTCTCCCCGTGACCGTGTGGGTTTTATCCGAGATCCTCAGATTCCTCCAACACTCCAAAGACGTACAAGTTTGTAGGTTAATTGGCTTGGTATAAATGTAAAACTGTCCCTAGTGTGTGTAGGATAGTGTTAGTGTGTGGGAATGGCTGGTCGGTGCAGACTCGTTGGGCCGAAGGGCCTGTTTCCGCGCTGTATCTCTAAACCAAACTAAAACAAAGCATCGCATTTTCAAGATATGCCACCGTTAGCAAAACGAGGTCTTTGAGAATTGACATTTTACCTTTGTTGCAATACATAGCGTTCTCAGACCACTGCTTGCATACCGATCCAAATGCCTTTGTGTTTCTTCAGTTATTCTTCTCTGCTTCTCTTGCTCTTCAAGGTCATCTAATAAGAATGAGGAGATCAGTGGAACCACACTCTGCAATGTTGCCGTTCACAACACAAATCACAGCCTCGGTAAAAACATGAAATCATTTAGCTCCATGCTTTACGCACTGGATGATTCGATTTTAATGAAATTGAAAATGTAGACCAAAAAGAAATTAATCAGAGACTTCCTAGGTCTGTGATTTTCTAACTTCTCTAATTTCAAGTTTGACTTCTCTAACTTCAAGTAACCCTTGCTTTCCCTCTCTCCATCCCTCCCCTTCCCAGTCCTCCGACCGGTGTGACTGTTCCCGATTACATTTTATTTTTTTGCTTTGTTGTAACCTTTTCCTAGCTAATAATCTATACTACATTTTCCTTGAGCCTCATCACTTTTGCATCGTTTCCACACCTTACCCTTCCTTATCTCTGTGTCTCCGTCTGACTCTCAGTCTGAAGAATGGTCTCGACGCGAAACGTCACCCATTCCTTCTGTCCAGAGATGCTGCCTGTCCAGCATTTTGTGTCTATCTTCAGTGTAAACCAGCATCTGCAGTTCGTTCCTACACATTCTTTATTGTGATTTTTGTTCTAGGTTCCTCTGTACACCTAATTTGATTTGCAAGAAAGACCCAAGACATGAGCAATGACATTCAGCGATGGTCAAGGTACATGTAGAAATCACTGAAGATAGACACCAAATGCTGGAGTAACTCAGCGGGTCAGGCAGCACCTCTGGATAGAAGGAATGGGTGACGTTTCTGGTCGAGACTCTTCTTCAGACAGTCAGGAGGCATGGAGATATGGAAGGGTTAGGTGTGAAAACGAGAGATCAAAAGTTTCGAAGGAAAATGTAGAATAGATCATTGTTAGCTAGGAGAGTTGTGAATCTGTGGAATTCTCTGCCTCAGAAGGCAGTGGAGGCCAATTCTCTGATTGCATTCAAGAGAGAGCTGGATAGAGCTCTTAAGGATAGCGGAGTCAGGGGGTATGGGGAGAAAGCAGGAACGGGGTACTGATTGAGAATGATCAGCCATGATCACATTGAATGGCGGTGCTGGCTCGAAGGGCCGAATGGCCTCCTCCTGCACCTATTGTCTATTGTCTATTGAAAAGTGACAACGGCAAATTTAATATGGACAGTCATACTAGTTGGAGGGCTAGTGTGGGGTGGAATGGAAAGAGAAAGCAAGGGTTATTTGAAGTTAGAGAGGTCAATATTCATACCGCTGGCTTGTAAGCTGCCGAAGGGAAATACAAGGTTCTGTTCCTCCAATTTGTGTAGGGCCTCACTCTGATAGTGGAGGAGGCCCAGGACTGAAAGCTCAGTGTGGGAGGAGGGTGAGTTAAAGTGTTTAGCAACCGGGAGATCAAGTAGGTCTAGGCGGACTGCCAGGAACTATATTTAGGCCCTCTCCACTCCACTCCCCCCCCCCCCCCCCACTCCCTCTCCATCCCTCCCCCACCCTAGTTGCCATACTAGTTTCACTGTCGTAATGCAGAGTTTCTCTGTCTATATAACTCGTTATCACCTAGCCCACAGTCAACCATTGTGGACTCCACCTTGACTTGATCATTGTTACAGGCTTGGATCTGTCTTTTTGCATATCTTGCATTCTTTTGTTCTTTGCACCATTATATATCTCTCTTGTTTCCCTCTCCCCTGACTCTCAGTCCGAAGAAGGGTCTCGACCCGAAACGTCACCTATTCCTTTTCTCAAGAGATGCTGCCTGACCCGCTGAGCTACTCCAGCTTTTTGTGTCTATCTTTATTCTATTTAGGCCACATCTGCAGAAACACATGGTGCCTTACGAATGGATCTGCCTGTGTAAATCCCAGCTCGCACTGGAAACCAGTGGTCATCTTGCGTTCGATAGCTTACAACCCAACGCGATTTGATCTTGCCTTTTCTTGTTCTTCTTCCCTTCCCCCCCCCCCCACCCCCAAACACCTCTACTTTCAGTCTGAGCAACTGGAGCACCCGGAGAAAACCCACATGGTCATAGGGAGAACGTACAAACTCCATACAGACAGGATCAAACTCGGATCTCTGGGATTGTAAGGCAGCAACTCTACCGCCGCGCCACCCTTAGTGTAAGCTGTAGAGTGATGAGGAGAGAAAGGAAATTCATTTACCTTTGCCCAAATGTTCCAATAGATCCATAATGACAGAATCTGCTCCCTTTGTGTACACAACAATCTCTTTAGTGAGGGGGTGCCTAACAATTACTGACATCCTCTTCCGTGTTGAATCAAACACTAAGGTGTGCAACAGTTCAAAACGCAGAAGACCCCCTTGAGGGAGCTTTATGGTCACTTGGTTAGGAGTCCGGGAAAATAACGTGAAATTATACGCCCGAGCAGCGTGGACCAGAGCTGCCTCATCTGGACTTTCAGCTTCATAGCAAATATCTTCATCCACGACACCCTCATCATCTCCACCAATGTTGCGGCCGACATCAGCTTTTCCACTGAGATTATCGTTGCCGTCTGCTCCAGAACCAACATCACCTTCTGCACTCCCAGCGCCACAAGAAGAACTTGGACTAACGTTGGACGACAGCAGTGGCTCATTGCACAAACTCTCTGGAATACAAGAGCTGGGATGACCTGGCGGGGAAGTGGAAGTTTTGCCAGCCGTCTTAAACTTCTGAAGGACCTGGTGCATCTTTGACTGCGTTGAAGATTTTGACAATGAAGACGTCAGCACCTAGAAATTGTGAAAACAACTGTTCAGAACTTCTTCTAACAATGCTTTCCTTTGATGGGGTAAAACCGTCGATGTCTATCTTGGACATCTGTATCATCTACAATAGTTTGCATTTGACATCTTATCCACAGGCCATGAATAATTAACACAGCAAAAAACAGTCATTTGATCTGCTTCCAATTCTCTGCCAGTGAAAAATAATGTTAGGAATTATAAATGGCACAGCAGCATAGCTGATGGAGCTGATTCCAGTGGCCCAGGTTCGATCCTGACCACGGGAACTGTCTGTGTGTAGAGTTTGTACATTCTCCCCGTGACCGCTTGGGTTTCCTCCGGGTGCTCCGGTTTCCTCCCACATCCCAAAGACGTGTGGGTTTGTAGGTTCATTGGCCCACTGTAAATTGCCCCTAGTGTGTTGGGAATGGATGAGAAGGTGGGATAACATGGAACTATTGTGAATGGGTGATCGATGGTCGGCACGCACTCGATCGCCTGAAGGGCCTGTTTCCAAGGGCCTGTATCTCTCTAAACTATAAACGCGTTTCGACAGGATTGAATTTTATTCTTGATTGTTTCTGTAAATCACACAATATATCAGCGACAAAATATTGTGGGCCGCACGGTGGCACAGTGGTAGAGTTGCTGCCTTACAGCACCAGAGACTTGGGATTTGATCCCGACTACGGGTGCTTAGCTGTACAGAGTTTGTACATTCACCCCGTGACCTGCGTGGGTTTTACCCGGGATCTCTGGTTTCCTCCCACATTCCAAAGACGTACAGGTTTGTCGGTTAATTGGGTCGGGAAGAATTGTATTGTCCCTAGTGTGTGTTGGATAGTGTTACTGTGCAGGGGTCACTGGTTAGTGTGGACTTGGTGGGCCGAAGGGCCTGTTTCCAAGCTGTATC
Organism: Rhinoraja longicauda; assembly: GCF_053455715.1. Taxonomy (NCBI): domain Eukaryota; kingdom Metazoa; phylum Chordata; class Chondrichthyes; order Rajiformes; family Arhynchobatidae; genus Rhinoraja; species Rhinoraja longicauda. The sequence goes on along the minus strand of NC_135966.1, from coordinate 6,212,360 downwards.
TCTAAACTAAATAAATGAAACTGAACAAATCAATGGCAAAACACAAAGTGCTGGAGGAACTCAGCGGGTCAGGCAGTATTTTTGGTGGGATATTTGGTTTGGGTTATTATTTTGAATTATTATTCATTCACTTTGAAAAGTAAATGGAACCAAAATAAAAAATGCACACCACAAAACTGATGTCTCCAGTGCCTACAATTCTCCAAAGGTTTTAAGTCAAAGAGGTGCTGTAAGACTACAGTAACATGCTAATAAAATACAGAAAAGCAAATTAATTAGTTATTTAATGTAGGTATAATGGAAACAAGCTCTTATTGTATTACAATTACTTTCTCTGAGCATTTACGAGAGATTTGGAGACCATAATAAAACTTAATTGAAACCGAGCGTTGTACAAGCCTAATTTGTTAGAAACAATATGTAGTTTAGTTTTAGATCAGTTTAGAGTTACAGCTTGGAAACAGGCCCTTCAGCCCAACAAATCCGCACCGGCCAGCGATCCTCGCACATTGATACTATCCTATATCAGCGACCCTTTTTACATTCATACCAAGGCAATTAACCTACAAACCTGGACATCTTTGGAGTGTGGATGGAAACTAAAGTTCTCAGAGGTCATGGGGAGAACGTACAAACTCCGTACAAATAAGAACCCCTAGCCAGGATGGAACCCGGGTCTCTGGCGCTGTAAGGCAGCAACTCTACCGCTGCGCCACCACGTCACCCTAATTGTGCCCTAATGCCGCATTTCACTTCATGTGAAGAAATTAATATTCCAGAGATAGAAAAAGTCAAAGGATCAAAGTTTTTTCTTAGAATATCACTTTCGGTTCCACTTGAGTGGTAGTTTTGAGAAGTCAAGTCAAGTCAAGTTTATTTGTCACATACACATACACGATGTGCAGTGAAATGAAAGTGGCAATGCCTGTGGATTGTGCAAAAAAAAGAATTACAGTTACAGCATATAAATTAAAGTTAATACAGAGAAGACAAAATTTAGTCCCTGGAGTTATAATAGTTAACAGTCCTGATGGCCTGTGGGAAGAAACTCCATCTCATCCTCTCCGTTTTCACAGCGTGACAGCGGAGGCGCTTGCCTGACCGTAGCAGCTGGAGAAGGCATAGAACAGTACAGCACAGAAACAGGCCCTTCGGCCCAACATGTCTATGCCAAGCATTATGCCAACATAAATTAAAGGGTCCAGATCTGAAACATCACCTGTCCATTTTCTCCAGAGATGCTGCCTGACCTGCTCAGTTACTCCAGCAATGTGTGTCTATCTATGCCAAGATAAACCAATCTCCTCTGCCTGCACAAGTTCCATATCCCTCCACATCTATATGTCTATCCAAGCATTTTTTAAATGCCACTATTATAATCTCTCTCCACCACCAACCCTGACAGCATGTTCCAGGCACCCATCACTACCTCATTTAAATTTTAAAAACTAGCTCTGTACATCTCCTTTAAACGTTGCCAATCTCACCTAAACGCTATGCTCTCTACTCTTTGAACTTTTCACCCTGGGGAAAAAGGTTCTGAATGTCTACCCTATCTGTCTCCCATAACTTTAAATTCTTCTCCCCTCAGCCTCCACCGTTCCAGAGAAAAGAATCCAAGTCCAATTGTGGTATTGAGAGAAAGATAAAATCGGAATGTTATTTTAAATTTATCAATATCGGGCTGGAATGGGTTGCCTTTACTCATGATTTGTGGTTGAACAAGCTGGGGGATGGAGTTACGGTCATCATCATATGTGTTAGTTGGTCCCCATTTCCTCAACTGCTTATCATTGATAGGAGCAGCCTGCTGGCGCAACAGTAGAGTTGCTGCCTTACAGCACCAGAGACCCGGGTTCCATCCTGACTACGGCTGCTCTCTGTAGGGAGTTTGTACGTTCTCCCCGTGACCTTGTGGGCTTCCTCCAGGTGCTCCGGTTTCCTCCCACACTCCATAGGATTGCAGGCTTGTAGGTTAATTGGCTTCTGAAAATTGTCCCTTGAGTGTAGGACAGAACTAATAGCCAAAGGGCCGGTTTCCACATTGTATTTCTAAACTAAACTGGACTAAACTAAACTATCTTCTCTAGTATTTGACATTTCAACTCTGGGAAGAAAGGTTGTGGCTGTCTATCCTATCCATGCCTCTCATAATTTTTATATATTTCTATCAGGTGTCTGTTCAACACTCCAGAGAAAATAATACAAAATTGTCTGATTTCAGAGGCCAAGCAGAATCAAATCATTGTGGATTGTCATAGAGTCTTGGAGTCATACAATGTGGAAACAGGCCCTTTGGCCCAATTTGCCCACACCGACCAACATGTCCCAGCTACACTAGTCCCACCTGCCTGCGTTTGCCCCACATCCCTCCAAACCTGTCCTATCCATGTACCTGTCTAATTGCATCTAAGATGGTGCGATAATACCTGCCTCGCCGGCAGCTCGTTCCTTACACCTACCACCCTTTGTGTGGAAAAAGTCACCCATCATATTCCTATTAAATCTTTGCTCCCTTACCTTAAACCTATGTCGTCTAGTGCACTATTCCCCAACTCTGGGCAAGGGACTCTGTGCATCTTCCCGATCTATTCCTCTCGTGATTTTATACACCTCTATAAGATCACTTTGCTTTGGAAAACCAGATGAAGGTTATTCACTTTGGAAGTAAGAATAGAAAGGCAGATTATTATCTGAATGGTGTCAAGTTAGGAGGAGGGGGAGTTCAACGAGATCTGGGTGTCCTAGTGCATCAGTCAATGAAAGGAAGCATGCAGGTACAGTAGGCAGTGAAGAAAGCCAATGGAATGTTGGCCTTCATAACAAGAGGAGTTGAGTATAGGAGCAAAGAGGTCCTTCTACAGTTGTACCGGGCCCTGGTGAGACCGCACCTGGAGTACTGTGTGCAGTTTTGGTCTCCAAATTTGAGGAAGGATATTCTTGCTATGGAGGGCGTGCAGCGTAGGTTCACTAGGTTAATTCCCGGATTGGCGGGACTGTCGTATGTTGAAAGGCTGGAGCGATTGGGCTTGTATACACTGGAATTTAGAAGGATGAGGGGGGATCTTATTGAAACATATAAGATAATTAGGGGATTGGACACATTAGAGGCAGGAAACATGTTCCCAATGTTGGGGGAGTCCAGAACAAGGGGCCACAGTTTAAGAATAAGGGGTAGGCCATTTAGAACGGAGATGAGGAAGAACTTTTTCAGTCAGAGAGTGGTGAAGGTGTGGAATTCTCTGCCTCAGAAGGCAGTGGAGGCCAGTTCGTTGGATGCTTTAAAGAGAGAGCTAGATAGAGCTCTTAAGGATAGCGGAGTGAGGGGGTATGGGGAGAAGGCAGGAACGGGGTACTGATTGAGAGTGATCAGCCATGATCGCATTGAATGGCGGTGCTGACTCGAAGGGCTGAATGGCCTACTCCTGCACCTATTGTCTATTGTCTATTGTCTATTGACAGATTCATCACGAGAGAAAACAGACAAGACCAGTTTGGTATTTCCACATGTCATAAGGTCAAAAGCAAGAGGAGCAGAATTAGACCATTCGGCCCATCAACTCTACTAATCAAGAATCTTTCTATCCCTGTCTTAAAAATATCCATTCACTTAGCCTCTACAGCCCTCTGTGGCAAAGAATTCCACAGATTCGCCAGCCTCTGACTAATGAAACACCTCCTCATCTCCTTCCTTAGAGTCAGAGAGTGACTCTTGTCAGAGGGTGGTGAATCTGTGGAATTCTTTGCACCGAAGGCTGTGGATGTTTTTAAAGCAGGGATAGATAGATTCTTGATCAGTACGGGTGTCAGGGGTTATGGGGAGGAGAATGAGGTTAGGAGGAAGAGATAGATCAGCCATAATTGAATGGAGGAGGAGATCTGATGGGCCAAATGACCTAATTCTACTCCTATTCCTTATGACATGATCTTTCTAAGGGAACGTCCTTTAATTCTGAGGCTGTGACCTCTGGTCCTAGACTCTCCCACAAGTGGAAACATCCTCTCCACACCCACTCTGTCCAAGCCGTTCACTATTCAGTAAGTTTCAATGAGGTCCCCCCTCATGTGATTGTGATCATGGGACCAACTTTGGCATTGACTTTTGTGCATGGTGCATTTTACTATAGACGGTAGCGCAGCGGTAGAGTTGCTGCTTTACAGCGAATACAGCGCCGGAGACTCAGGTTCGATCCTGACTACGGGTGCTGCACTGTAAGGAGTTTGTACGTTCTCCCCGTGACCTGCGTGGGTTTTCTCCGAGATCTTCGGTTTCCTCCCACACTCCAAAGACGTACAGGTATGTAGGTTAATTGGCTGGGTAAATGTAAAAATTGTCCCTAGTGGGTGTAGGATAGTGTTAATGTACGGGGATCGCTGGGCGGCACGGACTTGGAGGGCCGAAAAGGCCTGTTTCCGGCTGTATATATATGATATGATATGACTGCAGTCTCCCACAACAAAATAAAATGATTAAAGCTAAATTGCTACTTTGCAATGTGATTTGAACTGCAATGATATTAGGTTTTATTTTATTCCCCTCTCTGTGGCCATAACGTGCTCAGAATATCTTTTATGGATTGGCTTTCGATCTTGAGGGAAGTATTCAGCAAATGCATGGGGATAGGCACACAGAAGTCAGCGATCGCTTGGGCAGCTTATAACCCAGTGGTATATTGATTTCTCTAACTTCATGTAACCGTTGCATCCCCTCTTTCCCCGTCCCACCCCCACCCAAGTCATTCTACTAGCTTCAAAGTCATCTTGTTGAGTCTCATTGTCTGTAACTTGTTTTCACCTAGCCCACGGCTATCAATGGCCTGTTTCCTTTATCGTCGTCACTGCTTTGCATATCTTTCGTTCATTTGTTCAATATCCCACTACATCACCGTCTATATCTCACGTTTCCCTTTCCCCTGACTCTCGGTCTGAAGAAGGGCCTCGACCCAAAATGCCACCTATTTCTTTTCTCTGGAGATGCTGCCTGACCCGTTGAGTTGCTCCAGTTTGTGTCGATCCCGCCACACATGGCCCATAGAATAAATTTTAACAAATGATCCAAAATAGCATCAACCTACTGGTTGCCTTGGTTGCGTTGCTGTGGAAACCATAACTGTGTTGCACAATGTCAAAGCGAGAAAAAAATCGATGATGCGTGCACTTTCCAAACCAGTGCCAGCGTTTAGTTGAGTCAATGACTCCATATGGACTACAGCATCTCGAATTCTCTTCAGCAAGCCTTCATCAGGCACGATATCTTTCTCCTAAGAGAAACGTACAGAGAAAAATGTGAACAGTATCTCGTTTTAATTATGAATCGCCTCAGTGAAGCCTGGGGCTGGATCTCGTGTTTATTTACTCGGTAAAAGTTTAATTACTTATTTTGCTCAGTTATTTAGCTTAACTTTTAATTAGCTGCATTACCAACAGCTTGAACATTAAAAATGAATGAGTAACGTATTCACAGTCGAGCTGGTTTCTATAAATCTCGCACACACACACACACACACACACACACACACACACACACACACACACACACACACACACTGCATGCTTCCCTTTATATAATGTTATTCCACTGCAGTTCCCCCACTCACGCATCCCGACATGTGCTGCTGCAAGCTTGGCAGATTGCCATGTCCCCAGCAGGTTCCCACAAGCTTAACATTCAACCATGTCTGTGAATACTGTGGCGTTCAAGCTATCTGCAATTGCTGCTCTCTTGCTAGTGTTTGTGCAAGGTGTTATATAAAAGAGTTTTACATTTCTCTGTCAGTAAGTTAGTCTTTAAGCCCTGGATGCTTTGCCCAAGGGGAAGAGGAACAGGCATTTCTGATGGAGAATTCATTGAAGATACTCACCTTAAAGCAACAGGGACCAAGGGTGCAAAAGTAACCCTTTCATGGCTAATAGAGCTTGAATTTAGTTTGGAGATACAGCGTGGAAACAGGTCCTTCGCCCACCGAGTCCACGCCAGCCAGCGATCCCCGTACACTAACACTATCCTTCAAACGTTAGAGACAATTTAAAACTATACCAAGTCAATTAACCGACAACCCTGCATGTCTGTGGAGTGTGGGAGGAAACCGGAGATCCCGGAGAAAACCCACGCAGGTCACAGGGAAAACGTACAAAATCCGTACTGACATGTACCTGTAGTCAGGATCAAAACCGGGTCTCTGGCACTCTACCGCTGTGCCACCATGGTTTTGAAAGGTGCTTTATAAATGAACACATTTCTTCCAGGCAGCACAGTGGTGTAGCTGGTAGAGCAGCTGCCTCACAGCAACACCTAAGACTCAGGTTCAATGCTGACCTTGGTTGCTGGCTGTGTGGAGTTTGCTCGTTCTCCCTGTGAGCACGTGGGTTTCCTCCAGGTGCTCCGGTTTCCTCCCATGCCCCAAAAGACATTTGGGTTTGTAGATTAAGTGGACTCGGTAAATTGCCACTGGTGTGTAGGGAGTGGATGAGAAAGTGGGATAACATAGAACTAGGGTGAACAGGTGATCGATGGTCAGCGTGGATTCAGTGAGCCGAAGGGCCTATTTTCTTTTTTTTTTAGGTAGACACAAAATGCGGGTTAGACAATAGACAATAAAACAATAGACAATAGGTGCAGGAGTAGGCCATTCAGCCCTTCGAGCCAGCACCGCCATTCAATGCGATCATGGCTGATCACTCTCAATCAGTACCCCGTTCCTGCCTTCTCCCCATACCCCCTCACTCCGCTATCCTTAAGAGCTCTATCCAGCTCTCTCTTGAAAGCATCCAACGAACTGGCCTCCACTGCCTTCTGAGGCAGAGAATTCCACACCTTCACCACCCTCTGACTGAAAAAGTTCTTCCTCATCTCCGTTCTAAATGGCCTACCCCTTATTCTCAAACTGTGGCCCCTTGTTCTGGACTCCCCCAACATTGGGAACATGTTATCTGCCTCTAATGTGTCCAATCCCCTAATTATCTTATATGTTTCAATAAGATCCCCCCTCATCCTTCTAAATTCCAGTGTATACAAGCCCAATCGCTCCAGCCTTTCAACATACGACAGTCCCGCCATTCCGGGAATTAACCTAGTGAACCTACGCTGCACGCCCTCCATAGCAAGAATATCCTTCCTCAAATTTGGAGACCAAAACTGCACACAGTACTCCAGGTGCGGTCTCACCAGGGCCCGGTACAACTGTAGAAGGACCTCTTTGCTCCTATACTCAACTCCTCTTGTTACGAAGGCCAACATTCCATTGGCTTTCTTCACTGCCTGCTGAACCTGCATACTTCCTTTCATTGACTGATGCACTAGGACACCCAGATCTCGTTGAACTCCCCCTCCTCCTAACTTGACACCATTCAGATAATAATCTGCCTTTCTATTCTTACTTCCAAAGTGAATAACCTCACACTTACCTACATTAAACTGCATCTGCCATGTATCCGCCCACTCACACAACCTGTCCAAGTCACCCTGCAGCCTTATTGCATCTTCCTCACAATTCACACTACCCCCCAACTTAGTATCATCTGCAAATTTGCTAATGGTACTTTTAATCCCTTCGTCTAAGTCAGCGGGTTAGGCAGCGGGTTAGGCAGCGGGTTAGGCAGCGGGTTAGGCAGCGGGTTAGGCAGCGGGTTAGGCAGCGGGTTAGGCAGCGGGTTAGGCAGCGGGTTAGGCAGCGGGTTAGGCAGCGGGTTAGGCAGCGGGTTAGGCAGCGGGTTAGGCAGCGGGTTAGGCAGCGGGTTAGGCAGCATCTCAGGAGAGGAGAGAAGGAAAGTTTCGGGTCATTTTTTAAAAGTTTGGTTTGGTTTAGAGACACAGAGACACATATTTTCTCATTTATACCACTCAATAGACAATAGGTGCAGGGGTAGGCCATTCGGCCCTACGAGCCAGCACCGCCATTCAATGGGATCATGGCTGATCATTCTCAATCAGTACCCCGTTCCTGCCTTCTCCCCATACCCCCTGACTCCGCTATCCTTAAGAGCTCTATCCAGCTCTCTATTGAATGCATTCAGAGAATTGGCCTCCACTGCCTTCTGAGGCAGAGAATTCCACAGATTCACAACTCTCTGACTGAAAAAGGTTTTCCTCATCTCCGTTCTAAATGGCCTACCCCTTATTCTTAAATTGTGGCCCTCTATTGCTGTTTCTTAGACCCATCCACATCTATTCTAGGTAATAACGGGCCCTTTGGCCCACGCCAACCATCGATCACCCGATCACACTAGTTCTATGTTATTTTATGCAGATATGGGCCAAACGCAGGCAGGAGGGACAAGTGTAGATGGGGCATGTTGCTCGGCATGGGAAAGTAGGGCCGAAGAGCCTGTTATAACCAAGAATAGATGTGGATGGGTCCAAGAAACAGCAATGGAGCACAAAACATTGGTGAGGTTGTCTATAGTCTGACACTGCAATAGGAGTGGTATAAATTAGAAAATACGAAGTACAAATTACAAGGGTAATACATAAAGGACTTTAATCCATATGTTGACTGATCGAACCAAGTTAACAGGTAGTATAAGACAATAACTGCAGATGCTGGTACAAATCGAAGGTATTCATTCACAAAATGCTGGAGTAACTCAGCAGGTCAGGCAGCATCTCAGGAGAGAAGGAATGGGTGACGTTTCGGGTCGAGACCCTTCTTCAGACTGATGTCAGGGTGGCGGGACAAAGGAAGGATATAGGTGGAGACAGGAAGACAGGAAGAACCAAGTTAACAGTATCATTGTAAAGAACAAATTCTGAAAGTATAAAGGATAGAGTTGCTGCTTTACAGCGCCAGAGATCCAGGTTTGATCCCGACCACGGGTGCTGTCTGTACAGAATCTGCACGTTCTCTCTGTAACCACTTGGGTTTTCTCTGAGTGCTCTGATTTCCTCCCACACTCCAAAGATGGAGAGGTTTGTTGGTTAATTGGCTTCTGTAAAATTGTAAATTGTCCCTAGTGTGTGTGTAGGATGCAATTAGTGTACGGGTGATCGCAAGTCAGCGCAGACTCGACAAGCCAAGGGGCCTGTTTCCACGCTGTATCTCTAAACTAAACTAAATTAAACTTCATCTAATAGGGGAAATAGCATTTGAGTAAATAGTGAAGCTAATAAATGTGCTGGTCAGATATTTGGAATATTGAAATCAGTTTTGGGCCTCATTTATGAGGAAGGATGTGCTGGCATTGGAGAGGGTCCAGAGAAAATGTACATGAATGATCCCAGGGATGATTAGGTTAATGCATGAGGAGTGTTTGATGGCTCTGGGCCTGTACTCGCTGGAGTTTAGAAGGATGAGGGGGGACCTCATTGAAACTTACCGAATAATATAAACAGAACAAGGGGCCACAGTTTAAGAATAAGGGGTAGGCCATTTAGAACTGAGATGAGGAAAAACTTTTTCAGTCAGAGAGTTGTGAATCTGTGGAATTCTCTGCCTCAGAAGCCAATTCTCTGAATGCATTCAAGAGAGAGCTAGATAGAGCTCTTAAGGATAGCGGAGTCAGGGGGTATGGGGAGAAGGCAGGAACGGGGTACTGATTGAGAATGATCAGCCATGATCACATTGAATGGCGGTGCTGGCTCGAAGGGCCGAATGGCCTCCTCCTGCACCTATTGTCTATTGTCTAACAGAAGGCCGATGACGAGTGGATTTGGTGGGAATGTTTCCACTAGTGGGAGAGTGTCTGGTACTAGAGAGCACAGCCTCGGAATAAAAGGACATAGCTTTGGAATGGAGATGAGGAGGAATTTCTTTAACCAGAGGATGGTGAATATGTGGAACGCTTGGTCACAGACGTTGGTGGAAGCCAAATCATTGGGTATTTATAAAGTGGTGATTGATATGTGCTTGATTAGTAAGGGTGCCAAAGGGAGAAAGCAGGAGAATGGGGTTGAGAGGGAAAAATGGACCATGATTCAATGGTAGAGCAGACTCAATGGCCCGAATGGCCTTATTCTTCTCCTACGTCCTATGATCCTAGAACTTACTTCCATTCCAATTTATTAAACCACTGGCAAGACTGACAATCCATATAAAATATATTAGTTTTTATTAAACGCACTCACAGGCCTCTCAAGAGCTGCTAAACAGTAATCAAATTTCCAAGAAGATGAGAATATTTAATAAAAACAAGAAACTGTTGTTCAGAATCAACATTTTAATTGACAAAATGTCTCATTATGTACTTGCAGAATAGCAAGCAACTGTACTCCAAATACGTACTCCAAATACGTACAGGTATGTAGGTTAATTGGCTGGGTAAATGTAAAAATTGTCCCTAGTGGGTGTAGGATAGTGTTAATGTGCGGGGATCACTGGGCGGCACGGACTTGGAGGGCCGAAAAGGCCTGTTTCCGGCTGTATATATATGATATGATAACTGAGTAATACCAATTCCATAAGCCACTGCCAAGCTAATTTTAATAATTAGACATACCTGCTGTTGTAGCCTTGGTAGTCATTGCAAGCGAGGGATTTGAAGCACAGTGGCGGATTTATCAAGCCGTTTTAGCCAAGAGTGTTTAGACTTGTAAATTGATTTTAACCTCCACTGTAATTGAAATCAATGAGTACGTGATTGGAATTACACGTTTTCATTTGAAAAATATTACAATTTAGGTTTTAGTATCTCAATGGGAGATGACACCTTGGCTCTAATTTTCTTTCACAAGATATGCATTCGAAGCAACCCAAGGATACGAAAGAATAAGTCAATTCCATCAATTTGCCCAACTATGAAATGCTACAATTCTGTGCAAATTATCAGGCTTTAGTATTTTGTAGGATTTTCCTCCCATTGCCCACGGCACGATGTTGCACACTTGGTAATGGCCTTATTCAAAAACAGCTGTCAACGACAGAATATTGATCAAATTAGTGGCATAGACCCTTGCCTCTTAAGTTAAGAGGCATAAAATAAGTTGGGTTATTGAACACATAAATCAGTACTAATGAAAAGGTCCTAGATCTTTGTTTTCAGCGATCCAAAGTTATTTAATTTCAAAAACCGCAAGTGAGATGTTTTGGTAATGCAGTACACGTTAACTGGGCTGTTCCCTAAATATCGGTGGCTGAGTAGCAATCAATATAGTTTTCAGAAACAACTCACAATCATTTAGTCTTCACTGGGATGTCATTGTACATTAGCATGAAGGAATTCAGCGGGAACTGTTTAGTTTAGAGATACAGCGCGGAAACAGGCCCTTCGAGTTACTCCAGCTTTTTGTGTCTACCTTAGCTAAATTCTCTGCATCCTTTCCAGCTTGACAATATTAAAATGATTACATTAGATGGGTTAGATCATAAAATATGCTCAATTTCATAAGGACAAGATAAGTGCTTAGGATTTAGGCCAATGCATTTCCTTTACTTACAATCGAGTTGTTGCAGGCCACTCTCTGGGGTGGAATCCCAGTGCATCGGTGCATCGGTGACTCTGTCTGACTTGTACAATCGGTACATTGCTGCCCAGACAAGACGCTTTGCGGTTGCCCCATAAGCTTTGGACTCTTCTGCCATTGATCTGTCGCACCATTTTGGGGTTTGTTGATAGAGACCGATCTCTCCAACAGTGGCCCTTCCTCATCCAAGATGGCCGTCTGTATGCGTGTAGATAAACGCTCAGCTACATGAAAAATCATTCAGGATTTATCAGAAAATGGTCACAACTGTTAAATTAGATACATTAAAAAACCCAAAGATAGACACAAAATGCTGCAGTAACTCGGAGGGTCAGGCAGCATCTCTGGAGAAAAGGAATAGGTGACGTTTCAGGTCAGTCCACTTCTTCAGACTAAAAGATAGAAAACCCCAGAACCAAACAGGTCCGGCCACAGATGACTTCTGGAAGGGTGGAGTCCATAATGGCCCATATTTGGTTGGGGAAGGCGTGATAATGACAGGGACACTAGTAGGATGACTAGGGTAGGGAAAGGGGGGGGGGGGGGAGGAATGCAGGCTTTTCATGAAATTAGAGAGATCAACAAGTGAAATACTAGGTACTGTTCTTTTTTTTAGAGATACAGCACAGAAACAGGCCCTTCAGCCCACCGTGTCCACGGCGCCCAGCGATCCCTGCACATTTACACTATCCTACACCCACTAGGGACAATTTTTACATTTGCCCAGCCAATTAACCTACAAACCTGTACATCTTTGGAGTGTGGGAGGAAACCGAAGATCTCGGAGAAAACCCACGCAGGTCACGGGGAGAACTTACAAACTCCGTACAGACGGCGCCCGTAGTCAGGATCGAACCCGAGTCTCCGGCGCTGCATTCGCTGTAAGGCAGCAACTCTACCGCTGCGCCACCGTTCCTCCAATAACAAAATACCGTGGATCATTGAATAATTTAAATAAGGGTTCATCATCATTCATTTAGGCAGATACATGGATAGGATAAGTTTAGCGGGATATGGGCCAAATGCAGACAGGTGGGACTAGTGTAGATGGGGCATGTTGGTCGGCGTGGGTAAGTTGGGCCGAAGGGCCCGTTTTCACACTGTGTGATACGGACTCTTGGGTGCTTATTCCAATCATGTGCAGATAGATTTAGTTTAGAGATACAGCATGGAAACACGCCCTTCGGCCCACCGTGTCCACACCAATCACCCGTTCCCACTAGTTTTATGTTATCCCACTTTCTCATCCTCTCCTTACACACTAGGAACAATTTACAGAGGGCCAATTAACTTGCAAACCCGGAGATTTAGTTTTAGTTTAGAGATAAAGTGCGGAAACAGCCTCTTCGGCCCACCGGGTCCACGCCAACCAGCGATCCCCGCATATTAACACTATCCTGCACACACTAGGGCCAATTTTTTACATTTGCTCAGCCAATTAACCTACATACCTGTACGTCTTTGGAGTGTGGGAGGAAACCGAAGATCTCGGAGAAAACCCACGTAGGTCACGGGGAGAACGTACAAACTCCGTACAGACAGCACCCGTAGTCGGGATGGAACCCGGGTCTCTGGCACTGCATTTACTGGAAGGCAGCAACTCTACCGTTGGGCCACTGGATCACCCTTTGTGGGCGGAAACCGGAGCACCCGGAAGAAACCCATGCGGTTTCCTCTGATAAGGCCGTAGAAAAGAATATAGCGAGATCCCTGCTTAAACAGTGGCATTATAATCACGAGAAGCCGACATCTCTCCCCTCGCACCTTGTATGATCGGGTGGCACGGCGGCGCAGCAGTAGAGTTGCCGCTTTACAGCGAATGCAGCGCCGGAGACTCAGGTTCGATCCTGACTACGGGCGCCGTCTGTACGGAGTTTGTACGTTCTCCCCGTGACCTGCGTGGGTTTTCTCCGAGATCTTTGGTTTCCTCCCACACTCCAAAGACGTACAGGTTTGTAGGTTAATTGACTGGGTAAAATGTAAAAATTGTCCCTAGTGTGTGTAGGATAGTGTTAGTGTGCGGGGATCGCTGGGCGGCGCGGACTCGGTGGGCCGAAGGGCCTGTTTCCGCGCTGTATCTCTAAATCTAAATCTCTAAATCTAAAATCTAAATCTAAATCATTCTTGATTCCTTTACTCTTGAGTAAAAGACACTGTGCATTCTCTTCTTTCGTATGTCAACTAAACCAATCAAAAGTGGCCATTGGTGCTTCAGAGTACCGTAGTTGACGCTTTGCTGCAAGTGTTGCCAGTTCTGTAGAACTACCCAGGGTGGACGACAAGGATGTAAAGCAGCTCCCACCCCACTGTGGATTCACCCCCATCTCTAATGATCTTTCGTGATTAGTACGGATGTCAGAGGTCATGGGGAGAAGGCAGGAGAATGGGGTTAGGAGGGAGAGATAGATCAGCCATGATTGAATGGCGGAGTAGACTTACAATAGACACAAAAAGCTGGAGTAACAGTGGGCCAGGCAGCATCTCTGAAGAGAAGGAATGGGTGACTTTTCGAGTCAGAAGGCAGTGGAGGCCAATACTCTGAATGCATTCAAGAGAGAGCTAGATAGAGCTCTTATGGATAGCGGAGTCAGGGGGTATGGGGAGAAGGCAGGAACGGGGTACTGATTGAGAATGATCAGCCATGATCACATTGAATGGTGGTGCTGGCTCGAAGGGCCGAATGGCCTACTCTTGAACCTATTGTCTATTACAGAGACCCTTCTTCAGATGGTGTAGACGATGAGCCAAATGGCCTAATTCTACTCCTATCCCTACTCCTATGACCTTATGATCTTATACACATTTAATCACATGGAACAGAGATTGAATCAAAAACAAGAAGAATGTTCTTTTAATTTCCATGCAAATTAATTGAAGTTATTCATATTCAGAAGGCTATAATCCTTACTATTTTTGTCGTGCTGGAACTCTGTGCCCATAATGGTGCAGAGACGAAAGGCCATTTTGTTTTCGGTGAGGGTCCCTGTCTTATCAGAGAAGATGTACTGTATCTGACCAAGGTCCTCAGTGATGTTCAAAGCACGGCACTCCAGACGTGTACTGGTTCTTTCATCGTACAGCTCAACATCGTTGCATATGAAGAATATCTGACCCAACTTTGCCAGCTCAATGGAAACGTATAAAGAGATCGGGATTAAGACCTGCCGAGAGTCAAGCATGAAGTGTGTTTAATTGGCGTATGTACCAACACCAGAACAGTATAAGAAAATAACTGCAGATGCTGGTACGAATCGAAGGTATTTATTCACAAAATGCTGGATTAACTCAGCATGTCAGGCAGCATCTCGGGAGAGAAGGAATGGGTGACGTTTCGGGTCGAGACCCTTCTTCAGTCTGAAACGTCACCCATTCTTTCTCTCCCGAGATGCTGCCTGACCTGTTGAGTTACTCCAGCATTTTGTGAATAAACACCAGAACAGTGATATTCTGATTCACAGCAGGCCTGTAATAAACACAAAATCAATACATGAATAAGCCCAATATTTGTGCATAAAACCCTTCGTGCAACCAATGACTGTCAGATGAAGTTCATAGTTGAGGTTAGTATTGCGTAGTGTTCAAGAGCCTGATGGTTGTTGTGAAGAAGCTATTCTTGAGCCTGGTGGTCATGATTTTCAGACTCCTGTACCTTCTTCCTGATGGCAGGAGTGAAACGAGAGTGTGGCCAGGATGGTGTGTCAAGGAAAGCAACAAAAGAACTTCAGCAACCAATTTCACAGAGAACTATATGAATACTCTTAAGCCTATTGTACTGTGCAATGGCTTGGTTGTAATCATGTGTAGTATGGTTTGGCTCGATAGCACACAAACAAGGTTTTTCACTTTACCTCAGTACACAAAACAAAAATAAAACAATAACCAATCCGTTTATGATATTAGTGCATCCAATTTAATGTTTTAGATTTAGATTTTTTAGATTTAAAGATACAGCGCAGAAACAGGCCCTTCGGTCCACCGGGTCCGCGCCGACCAGCGATCCCCGCACACTAACACTATCCTACACCCACTAGGGACAATTTTTACATTTGCCCAGCCAATTATCCTACAAACCTGCACGTCTTTGGAGTGTGGGAGGAAACCGAAGATCTCGGAGAAAACCCATGCAGGTCACGGGGAGAACGTACAAACTCCGTACAGACAGCACCCGTAGTCAGGATCGAACCCGAGTCTCCGGCGCTGCATTCGCTGTAAGGCAGCAACTCTACCGCTGCGCCACCGTGTCGCCCACATGTTACATTCAACTGTTTAGGTTTTGGGATGCAGCACTGAAACAGACCCTTCAGCCCTCTGACAATCGATAGCCCATTCACACGAGTTCTATGTTATCCCACTTTCTCATCCACACGCTACACACTTGGGGCAATGCACAGGGGCCAATTAACCGGATGTGGGAGCAGAGGGAGCGGGCAACACGAAGACAGCGCGAGTACCGGGCCCGTCCCCGGCACACTGCGTGCGGCCCCCCCCCTTGGCTCGCCAGCCTGCGAATTCCCCCCTTATTTAACCCCCCACAACTCCAGGTTTCTTCCCTCTCAGCCTTGGGTTAAGCTTTACACCCCCTCACTCTGTTATAGCGGACAATCGGCAATAACGGACACCATCCACCCCCCCCACCCCTCCATAGTGCGTTATTGCAAGGGTTTACTGTGGAGTCTTGTCCGATTCGGTTGCACATCACGCAAACAAAAGCTTCTCACGGTACTTCGGTGCACGTGACAATTATAAACCTAAAGTATTCGCAAACAGGTAAGGCCAAATACCAAGAGTTTGAAATGATTTACCTGCAATAATATCACCATCATCAGAAATGTGTGGAGAAAAGATGCAGCGGATGACATGAAGCTGAAATTCTGCTCTGGGAGTTCAAATGGAGGCCATGAAGCAAAGGTTCCAACACAAAATCTATGACCTAACATAGAAATTCATGGTTTTACATTTTAAACTTCAGAGAAACAGCACGGAAACAGGCCCTTCGGCCCATCTAGTCCTTCACCCCATACACTAGCACTACCCTACACACTAGGGTTGATTTTACCATAACCTACAAACCTGCACGTCTTTGGAATGTGGGAGGAAACCCACACGGTCACAGAGAGAACGTACAAACGCCCTACAGACAGCACATACGTACAGTCAGGGTCGAAACCCGGGTCTCTGGTATGGTTATGAAAAAGTATTCTCTAAGTAAAATGCGTGTCTACAAGCCTTAACAATAAACTTTCAGTGAATGGAAAACCTTTGCCAAATCAGTGTCAGAGAACTGAAGAGGCTCTTTAGTTTAAATATTCGCTTATTAGAACTATGATGGTTGTGAAGGAAAGAAAACTACAGATGCTGGTTTAAATCGAAGGTCGATACAAAATACTGGAGTAACTCAGCGGGTCAGGCAGCATCTCTGGAGAGAAGGAATGTGTGACGTTTCCGGTCGAGACCCTTCTTTAGACTGATCTTGTGAGATCACATCAGGGGCTGGGTCGCCTTATCTCCTGATTTCCTAAAGCCTACCTAACTTCCACAAAATAAGAGACCGCAGTGAGACCGCACCTGGAGTACTGTGTGCAGTTTTGGTCTCCAAATTTGAGGAAGGATATTCTTGCTATGGAGGGCGTGCAGCGTAGGTTCACTAGGTTAATTCCCGGAATGGCGGGACTGTCGTATGTTGAAAGGCTGGAGCAATTAGGCTTGTATACACTGGAATTTAGAAGGATGAGGGGGGATCTTATTGAAACATATAAGATAATTAGGGGATTGGACACATTAGAGGCAGGAAACATGTTCCCAATGTTGGGGGAGTCCAGAACAAGGGGCCACAGTTTAAGAATAAGGGGTAGGCCATTTAGAACGGAGATGAGGAAGAACTTTTTCAGTCAGAGAGTGGTGAAGGTGTGGAATTCTCTGCCTCAGAAGGCAGTGGAGGCCAGTTTGTTGGATGCTTTCAAGAGAGAGCTGGATAGAGCTCTTAAGGATAGCGGAGTGAGGGGGTATGGGGAGAAGGCAGGAACGGGGTACTGATTGAGAGTGATCAGCCATGATCGCATTGAATGGCGGTGCTGGCTCGAAGGGCTGAATGGCCTACTCCTGCACCTATTGTCTATTGTCTAAAACAAGGGTATGGTGGATGACTCCATATCTTTCTGGATGAGTGCAGGTCCAACAGTTATGAACATATTCTATCCTGTTTAAAATAGCTCACTTGGTTGGCACTTAATCTACTGCCCACAAAATCTGTACCTCCCCTTCTGACATACAATGTCTGCATAATGTACTACTAACAAAATCCACTCCAGTTACTTTCTGTAGCCACTAAAATTGAACACTTTGTAAATTTGTTGCCACCTTACGGTATGCAAAACTAAGAATGTCACTGGGACATGTCACATGTGATAATAAAGTATCATAAAGGTTTCTAAACACATGGCCCTCATCCTTCCACAAAGAAGGATGAGGGCAGGAATTACACCAAAATATCATCTTCAGCAAAGATCGACACACAAAGTGCCGGAGAAACCCAGCAGGCCAGGCAGCATCTCTGGACAAAATGGACAGATGACTTTGGTCTGAAGGAGGGTCTCGCCCCGAAACATCACCAGTCCATTTTCTCCAGAGATGCTGCCTGACCCGCTGAGTTACTCCAGCACTCTGTGCCTATTTTTGGTAGAAGCCAGCATCCATAAATCCCTCCAACATCATCACAGTATTTTTTAATTATTCTCCTTAAATAATTGAAGTCTGCAATCTGCCTCACAATAAACAAACAGGCGTGGTCATTTCTTCAGGTTTTAGAATTTATCTGGTGGAATTTCCTCATTGAATCCCATTACCATCAATGGTGTAGTTCTTCACAATTATAAGTAGTGACGCAAAAATATTTTAGGAACGTGAACTGCTACAGATTCAGGGCAATGAGATGCACTTGTCTTGTCCCACCGACACAAGTTATTTTATGCTTTAATTCCCACCTTTAATTACAACTGTAGTCAAGAACATCCCTCAATGTAACTTTAGTTTAGGTTAGTTTAGAGATATATCGCGGAATCAGGCCCTTTGGCCCACCGAATCCGCGCCAACCAATAAACACACATACACTAGTTCCATCCTACACACAAGAGGCAATTTTATAAAAGCCAATTAACCTGCAAACCTAAGCGTATTTGGAATGGGGGAGAAACCCGGAGAAAACCCACGCGGTCACGGGGAGAACGTACAAACTCCACACAGACAGCACCTGTAGTCAGGATCGAACCCGGGTCTCTGGCGCTGTAAGACAGCAACTCTACCGCTGCGCCACTCTGCATGTTCACCATGTATTCATTGTAACACATTTCTACTATAAATATATCATTCACCAATGTAGTTAGGTTTAGTTTGTTCCAGCAATTACCAGCCATTTCAATCCTATTAGACCATTCTCATTTAGACTGTTCTGACTGCTGCTTCTATAGATTGGCACAGTTGCACATCTTACCTATGGCTCCTACAAGGCACATAACCACCATAAGGATCATACAGCAGATGACATCCACGTTCATTTTTCTCTCCAACTTGCTCTGCTTACAACGAGGTCCATTATTATTGAGCATTGCTTTGGTCTCATGACCTGAAGGTATATTAAAACATTGCAAAAACTCATCATATATTTCATAACCTTCGGTAGCAATTCATCCAAAATCTGTTGTGTACAAATTGCTTTAAGGTTTCCCAATCTAATAATCTCAGTTGTGCACTTTAGATATTCAGACTTTGGAGATACAGAGTGAAAACAAGCCCTTCGGCCCACCGAGTCCGTGCCGACCAGCGATCACCCCGTACACTACCACTATCCTACATACACTAGGGACAATTTACAATTTTACCCAAGCCAATTAACCTACAAACCTGTACGTCTCTGGAGTGTGGGAGGAAACCGAAGCACCCGAATAAAACCCACGTGGTCACGGGGAGAACGTACAAACACTGTGCAGACAAGCACCGGTAGTCAGGATCGAACCCGGGTCCCTGGCATTGTGAAGCAGCAACACTACCACTATGCCACCCTAATAATAGATAACGATTAATTCAATGGGTAAATGCCAATCCCGGAGTACAAGATGCCAGCATTTTCAATTCACACGATGTATCGTAGGTTCCCAACAATACTTCAAAGAACTGTTGTCACTTTCCTGAAGGCAGTTTCCTGAAATGATAGCCTGACCTCTGAGAGAATGTGCCAACTGATTTAGCAGATAATGTGTGGAAACAAGGCTTCGTTTTATATTCGAGTTGCTGTCAATAAGAACAAACATGCTAAGGGCTGCAGCAGTCTTTGCCGCTTCTGAAAAGATGAATTTGGATGGTTGGTTTCATCAAAACACAGTGAGAAAATGCACCCAAATCACCAGCATGGACGCCTTGACTGACCTACTGTACCAACATGGACGTCTTGACTGACCTACAGTACCAACATGGAGGCCTTGACTGACCTACTATACCAACATGGACGTCTTGACCGGCCTACTGTACCAACATGGACGTCTTGACCGGCCTACTGTACCAACATGGACGTCTTGACTGACCTACTATACCAACATGGACATCTTGACTGACCTACTATACCAACATGGACGCCTTGACTGACCTACTATACCAACATGGATGTCTTGACTGACCTACTGTACACTTCCACTATGTTCTGGCTATGGGCATACACGCAAAACCATTTTGAACAATTATACGAACAGCCAGTATGTTTTATCCTCTCAATGAGCACAAGTCATCATGGCAACACTTTTTAACATTAGCGATGGTGATGACTAGTTCTGAACAATTACAGTTAGTATACTCTACTGAACATGCTTCCACTGTGGTATCAAGGTAAAATCATTTTTTTTAAAGTTTAATTTAGCTTAGAGATACAGCGCGGAAATAGGCTCTTCGGCCCACCAATGCCGCACCGTCCAGCGATCCCCACACACTAACACTATCCCACACACACAAGGAACAATTTTACATTTCACCTACAAACCCGTACGTCTTTGGACTGTGGGAGGAAACTGGAGATCTCGGAGAAATTCCCACGCAAGTCATGGGGAGAACGTACAAACTCTGTACAGACAGCACCACGTAGTCAGGATTGAACTCGGGTCTCTGGCGCTGTAAGGCAGCAACTCTACTGCTGCGTCACTGTGCCACTGTCTTCTTTAAAAGTTCAATCTCATGTTGTCATTGGGTCAAGCAGCATGGAAACAGGCCCTTCGGCCCAACTTGCCCACCCCGACCAACGTCCCACATCTACTCCAATCCTGTCTGCCTGCGTTTTGCCCGTGTCCTTCTAAACTTATCCTATTCATGAGCCTCATAAATGTATACACACAAGCCCGATTCTCCTTCAGTTCTCTCTGCTCCATGGAAAGCAAACTATATCCTGCACAGTGTATCTGCCCCCTTTGCTCCAATCATTGTACTTGAGTTTGGGTTCATTGTATCTATGTTCAGTGTTAAGTGATTGGATAGCATACAAAACAAAGTTTTTCACTGTACCTCGGTACACATGTCAATAATAAACCTGAACCTAACCAGGGCGACACCGTGGCGTAGTGGTAGAGTTGCTGCCTTACAGCGCCAGGGACCCGGGTTCAATCCTGACTACGGGGGTTTGTACGTTCTCCCCGTGATGTACGTGGGTTTTCTCCAGGTGCTCCGATTTGCTCCCACACACCAAACACATGCGTGGGTTAATTGGCTTTGGTTAAATTGTCCCTAGTGTGCAGGATAGTGCAAGTGTACGGGGTGATCGCTGGTCGGCACGGACTTTGTGGGCCGAAGGGCCTGTTTCCGCGCTGTGTCGCTAAAATTTAGTTTCATTTTCAAATAAAGAAACAATGTTTTTTTGCTGAATGAACTATGTAATAGGCTTCTCCTTCCTGCAGCCTTTTAATTAATGATTATCCTACTTCATCCTCATGCACCCAAGAAACCAAATTCGTGGGAATAATAAATCAACAAATCACACGATGTACCTGCATACACCACGATTCCCACAGTGACATTTGTATTCCGAATAGTGCAGCCTCGAATCAAGAGGCTGTCTTTATCAAACCCAATCTTTTCTTCAGATTCATTTCTGCAATCAAAACATCCCTTGATGAACATCACATTTCAAGGTTTCTTTTTAATTAACATTCGTTGATGCGAACATTCAAAATGCAAAGCATTTAGAGAGAAAAATCGATTGTTTCGAATGCAAGATTAAATGTATGTTTTTAAATGCAAAGTTTATAAAAAGGTTTAAATAAATACTTCCCCTCTTTGAAGATAGACACAAAGTGCTGGAGTAACTCAGTGGGTCAGGCAGCATCTCTGGAGAAAAAGGATAAGATGACTTTTCGGGTCGGGACCATTCTTCAGGCAGTCTGATAAAGGGTCCCGACAAAACATGGCACCCATCCTTTTTCTCCAGGGATGCTGCCTAACCCGCTGAGTTACTCCAGCACTTTGTCTATCTTCGGGATAAACCAGCATCTGCAGTTCTTTGTTTCTGCATTTTGGCTTTCCCAGCCTGGACCACTTTTACTTCATGTTTATTAATCTATGTACTAAAACTCTCGTTTGTTTGTTTGTTTGTTCCTGAACTACAGCCAAAACGGTACATGATCGCACGGCAATTTTAGGCCCACCTTACTCACCATCGTCCCTTTGGTGCTAATGGAAGAAGTTTCATTGAAATCGGTGTTATATTTTTAAAGTTATTCACATTTTAAAGTTTAAATCTATCTCCTCGGGAGGGAGGGAGGGAGGGAGGGAGGGAGGGAGGGAGGGAAGGAGGGAGGGAGGGAAGGAGGGAGGGAGGGAAGGAGGGAGGGAGGGAGGGGGTGGAGGGAAGGATGGAGGAGGAGGGGAGGGAGGGGGGGATGGGGGAGGGAGGGGAGGGAGGGGAGGGAGGGGAGGGATGGGGAGAGGGAGGAGAGGGGGAGGGGAAGGGGGAGGGGTGGAGGGAAAGGGGAGGGAGGAGGATAGGGGAGGGGGGGGGGAGGAGAGGGTGCTGCACCAATTCAGGTTTGGGCTCAACGGGTCCACTAGGTCTAGTCTGTTATACAATGCCGATAAGAAGATGGTGGACAAAGGCCAGAGAGAGTTGTTTCCACCTTCCACAGAGGGTGATGGGTGCCTGGAACATGCTGCCAAGGGTGGTGATGGTGGAGGCAGATACGATGGTGGTGTTTAAGAGGTTTTTAGATAGGCGCATGGATATGCAGGGAATGCAGGGATGCAGATTATGACATCATATTCAGCCAAAGAGTCAGTTCCCGTGCTATAACGGCACGGTAGCGCAGCGGTAGAGTTGCTGCTTTACAGCGAATGCAGCGCCGGAGACTCAGGTTCGATCCTGACTACGGGTGCTGCACTGTAAGGAGTTTGTACGTTCTCCCCGTGACCTGCGTGGGTTTTCTCCGAGATCTTCGGTTTCCTCCCACACTCCAAAGACGTACAGGTATGTAGGTTAATTGGCTGGGTAAATGTAAAAATTGTCCCTAGTGGGTGTAGGATAGTGTTAATGTACGGGGATCGCTGGGCGGCACGGACTTGGAGGGCCGAATAGGCCTGTTTCCGGCTGTATAGATATGATATGATATGATATGATATTCTATGTACTGCAGAAGATAATTCTTACTCACACAAAGCCTTTAAATTTATTGAGATCATTGTTGGGATTTTCACAGACGATGGTGTTGTTGAAGTTCATTGGTTCAAATTCAGAGTCCTAAAAAATATATAACATTATAATGTAAGAAAATAACTCCAGATGCTGGTACAAATCAAAGGTATTTATTTCACAAAATGCTGGAGTAACTCAGCAGGTCAGGCAGCATCTCAGGAGAGAAGGAATGGGTGACGTTTCGGGTCGAGACCCTTCTTCAGACTGATGTCAGGGGGCGGGAAAAAGGAAGGATATAGGTGGAGACAGGAAGATAGAGAGAGAACTGGGAAGGGGGAGGGGAAGAGAGGGACAGAGGAACTATCTAAAGTTGGAGAAGTCAATGTTCATACCACTGGGCTGCAAGCTGCCCAAGCGAAATATGAGGTGCTGTTCCTCCAATTTCCGGTGGGCCTCACTATGGCACTGGAGGAGGCCCATGACAGAAAGGTCAGACTGGGAGTGGGAGGGGGAGTTGAAGTGCTCAGCCACCGGGAGATCAGGTTGGTTAAGGCATTATAATCATCAGCTAAACTGAAACGGCAGGTTAAACATTACAATATATTTTGCCAGGACTAATAATTCACACCAGGACTAATAAAACGATCAAGTGCTATTTGTTTGATTTTGGAACAAAGGATCAAGTCTCACTTTAGACTCTAGAGATACAGTGCAGAAACAGGCCATTCGGCCCACCGAGTCTGTGCTGACCCGTGCTCACCCTGTACACTAACACTATCCTACACACTCAGGACAGTTTACAATTTTTTCTTAACTGAAGCCAATTAAACCAGAAACCAGCACGTCTTTGGAGTGTGGGAGGAAACCGGAGCACCCGGAAGAAAACCCTCAGGATCACAGGGAGAACATACAAACATCGTACAAACAGTACCCCTAGTCAGAATCGAACCCGTGTTTTGGCGCTATAAGGCAACAACTCTACTGCTGTGGCACTGTGCCACCATGCCACGTCTGCAATGTTGGTTTATGTGTAGTAATTTTAAGAGCAGAATAACAAGTGAATATTCTTCTCTCCACATTGGTAAAAACTTGACTTTACTTTATTGACACGTGTACAGAGGTAGAGTGAAAAGCTTTTGTTGCGTGCAATCCAGTCAGGGGAAAGACTACACACGAGTACAATCGAGCCATCCACAGCGGACAGATACATGATAGAGGGAATAATGTTTACTGCAAGATAAAGCCCAATAAAGTCCAATTGAAGTAGATAGTAGCTCAGGACCACTTTCTAGTTGGTGATAGGATGGCTCAGTTGCCAGATAACAGCTGGGAAGAAACTGTCCCCGAATCTGGAGGTGTGCGTTTCCACACTTCTGTACCTCTTGCCCGATGGGAGAGGGGAGAAGAGGGAGTGGCCAAGTTGAGATTCGTCCCTGATTCTTAGCAATTTCATAGCAAATGCTCCAAATGATGTTTCCTAAGAATAACAATTCAAAGAAATAGCAACGTCTTACTGGATTTGAAAATCCTTTCACCGCGCGTCTTTGCTTGAGATTAGTTTCTCCATCGAGGTTTGACGTCTCAATGTAGCAGATGCCATTTTGTTCTGATGAATGCAACAGGAGGATATCAGCCGGAATAATTTCATTGCATGATAATTGTGTAAAGTCACCCACATACACATCTTTCCAGCACTTCTCAACATAGCGCCGCTGTTTCCTGTGGAAGAATATATATTTGCACAGCCTTATGAATAGTTTTAGCACAAAATAACATATCTCCTGTACCCAGGGTTAGATCCTCTCCTCTTTTAGACTTTAGATATACAGCGCAGAAACATGATCTTCGGTGTACTGAGTCCGCACCGACCAGCGATCACCACACACTAGGGACAATTTACAATTTGACATGAGTTAGTTCCTCTTTTCTTTTAAAAGTTAGAGTTACAGCATGGAAACAGGCCCTTCGGCCCACACCCACCAGTGATCACCCCGTACACTGGCACTATCCGACACACTAGGGACAACTCACATTTTTTATGGAAGCCAATTAACCTACAAATCTGTATGTCGTTGGAGTGAGGGAGGAAACCGGAGCACCCGGAGAAAAATACCATGTGATCATGGGAAGAACGTGCAAACTCCACACAGGCAGCACCCGTAGTCGGGAGCGAACCCGGGTCTCTGGCTCTGTCCGGCAGCAATTCTACCGCTGTAGCCTATGGGGCCCATAATGGCCCATTGTTGGCTGGGGAAGAGGTGATAACGAAGGGATACACGGATGCGAACAGTGGAACTAGTAGGATGACTAGGGTGAGAGAGGGGAGGAGAGAGGGAATGCAGGGGTTACTTGAAATTAGAGTGAGCAAGATTCATACTGTGGGGTGTAAACTGCCCAAGCGAAATATGAGGTGCTGTTCCTCCAAGTCTGTTTGTTAGTTACGCTTAAAAGCACCCCAAGGATCTCCACGTGCAGTTTGGCTTTGCAAACATGCTATTGACAAAAAGGATTGGAATTTGGCTCATAATTTATCTCTCTTTAGGCACCCATCTAATAGCATTGTGTAAGACCAAGGGAAATCAGGACTTCTAATCATCAAGAGCTTCCAATTTATAAAAATGCTTAAAATGATCAAATACCCTGGAGCACCAGAGGAAAAAGAAACAAACTGCTTTTATTCATTGATTAATTAGCTTCTGTAAATTGTCCTTAGTGTTTAAGATAGCACGAGTGTTTGGGTGGTCGTTGGTCGGCATGGAATCGGTGGGCCGAAGGAATTGTTTCCATGCTGCATCTCTAAGGGCAGCACAGTGGTAAAGTTACTGCCTCACAGCACCAGAGACCAGTGTTCCAACCTGACTACGGGTGCCGTCTGTACGGAGTTTGTACGTTCTCCCCGTGACCTGCGAGGGTTTTCTCTGAGATCTTCGGTTTCCTCCCACACTCCAAAGATGCACAGGTTTGTAGATTAATTGGCTTGGTATAAATGTAAAAATTGTCCCGAGTGTGCGCAGGGTGGGGTTAATGTGCGGGGATCACTGGTGGGTGTGGGTGTGTCAGATAAAACTAGCGCACGAGCAACCACTGGTCAACATGGAACCGGCGGGTCAAAGGGCCAGCTTTGTCGCGGTATCTCTAAACTGAACTAAACTTCAGATCTTGTTGGCCACTCTTTTCTTGCGATTTCACAACTGATAGCAAATTTATCGTTAATGTTGATGAAGTTGCCTGTTGCATTTGAGTCAGGATTACCTTGGCACAAGGAACAACGAACCTGACCGTTTGAATGAAGGGGAAAAATCATTAAAGACTTAAATATTAGCAAATTTGCATTCCTTTCAAAATTAATGGATTCACTTAAGGGATTAAAAATAAACCCCAATTTAAATAGACAATAGACAATAGACAATAGACAATAGGTGCAGGAGTAGGCCATTCAGCCCTTCGAGCCAGCACCGCCATTCAATGCGATCATGGCTGATCACTCTCAATCAGTACCCCGTTCCTGCCTTCTCCCCATATCCCCTCACTCCGCTATCCTTAAGAGCTCTATCCAGCTCTCTCTTGAAAGCATCCAACGAACTGGCCTCCACTGCCTTCTGAGGCAGAGAATTCCACAACTTCACCACCCTCTGACTGAAAAAGTTCTTCCTCATCTCCGTTCTAAATGGCCTACCCCTTATTCTTAAACTGTGGCCCCTTGTTCTGGACTCCCCCAACATTGGGAACATGTTATCTGCCTCTAATGTGTCCAATCCCCTAATTATCTTATATGTTTCAATAAGATCCCCCCTCATCCTTCTAAATTCCAGTGTATACAAGCCCAATTGCTCCAGCCTTTCAACATACGACAGTCCCGCCATTCCGGGAATTAACCTAGTGAACCTACGCTGCACGCCCTCCATAGCAAGAATATCCTTCCTCAAATTTGGAGACCAAAACTGCACACAGTACTCGAGGTGCGGTCTCACCAGGGCCCGGTACAACTGTAGAAGGACCTCTTTGCTCCTATACTCAACTCCTCTTGTTACGAAGGCCAACATTCCATTGGCTTTCTTCACTGCCTGCTGTACCTGCATGCTTCCTTTCATTGACTGATGCACTAGGACACCCAGATCTCGTTGAACTCCCCCTCCTCCTAACTTGACACCATTCAGATAATAATCTGCCTTTCTATTCATACTTCCAAAGTGAATAACCTCACACTTATCTACATTAAACTGCATCTGCCATGTATCCGCCCACTCACACAACCTGTCCAGGTCACCCTGCAGCCTTATTGCATCTTCCTCACAATTCACACTACCCCCCAACTTAGTATCATCTGCAAATTTGCTAATGGTACTTTTAATCCCTTCGTCTAAGTCATTAATGTATATCGTAAATAGCTGGGGTCCCAGCACCGAACCTTGCGGTACGCCACTGGTCACTGCCTGCCATTCCGAAAGGGACCCATTTATCCCCACTCTTTGCTTTCTGTCTGTCAACCAATTTTCTATCCATGTCAGTACCCTACCCCCAATACCATGTGCCCTAATTTTGCCCACTAATCTCCTATGTGGGACCTTGTCGAAGGCTTTCTGAAAGTCGAGGTACACCACATCCACTGACTCTCCCTTGTCAATTTTCCTAGTTACATCCTCAAAAAATTCCAGTAGATTTGTCAAGCATGATTTCCCCTTCGTAAATCCATGCTGACTCGGAATGATCCCGTTACTGCTATCCAAATGCTCAGCAATTTCGTCTTTTATAATTGACTCCAGCATCTTCCCCACCACTGATGTCAGACTAACTGGTCTATAATTACCCGTTTTCTCTCTCCCTCCTTTCTTAAAAAGTGGGATAACATTTGCTATCCTCCAATCCACAGGAACTGATCCTGAATCTATAGAACATTGAAAAATGATCTCCAATGCTTCCACTATTTCTAGAGCCACCTCCTTAAGTACTCTGGGATGCAGACCATCAGGCCCTGGGGATTTATCAGCCTTCAGTCCCATCAGTCTACCCAAAACCATATCCTGCCTAATGTGGATTTCCTTCAGTTCCTCCATCACCCTAGGTTCTCCGGCCCCTAGAACATTTGGGAGATTATGTGTATCTTCCTCAGTGAAGACAGATCCAAAGTAACGGTTTAACTCGTCTGCCATTTCTTTGTTCCCCATAATAAATTCCCCTGCTTCTGTCTTCAAGGGACCCACATTTGCCTTGACTATTTTTTTCCTCTTCACGTACCTAAAAAAACTTGCTATCCTCCTTTATATTATTGGCTAGTTTACCCTCGTACCTCATCTTTTCTCCCCGTATTGCCTTTTTAGTTAACTTTTGTTGCTCTTTGAAAGAGTCCCAATCCTCTGTCTTCCCACTCTTCTTTGCTATGTTATACTTCCTCTCCTTAATTTTTATGCTGTCCCTGACTTCCCTCGTCAGCCACAGGTGTCTCTTACTCCCCTTAGAGTCTTTCCACCTCTTTGGAATAAATTGATCCTGCAACCTCTGCATTATTCCCAGGAATACCTTCCATTGCTGTTCTACCGTCTTCCCTGCTAGGGCCTCCTTCCAATCAATTTTGGCCAGCTCCTGCCTCATGCCTCTGTAATCCCCTTTGCTATACTGTAATACCGACACTTCCGATTTTCCCTTCTGCCTTTCCATTTGCAGAGTAAAACTTATCATGTTGTGATCACTGCCTCCTAATGGCTCTTTTACCTCTAGTCCCCTTATCAGATCAGGATCATTACACAACACTAAATCCAGAATTGCCTTCTCCCTGGTAGGCTCCAGTACAAGCTGTTCTAAGAATCCATCTCGAAGGCACTCTACAAACTCTCTTTCCTGGGGTCCATTTCCAACCTGATTTTCCCAGTCTACCTGCATGTTGAAATCTCCCATAACCACCGTAGCATTACATTTTTGACACGCCAATTTTATCTCCTGTTTCCCCCAATGTCATGGACATTTAAAAATCAGCCTTCTGTCTCAGGTATTGATATATTTAATGTCTAAAATTTCATTACATCAATTTTAAATAATTTAGCAATTTTAAAAAGAGCCAATAAAACTCAATTCACTGTTTCCTCTCTTTCTTTTCATCTGGATTTTCTTCATTTTAATTTCTCCATTGGTACACAATTCCAGCCAAAGTCACAAGTGCAACAAAAAGCTTTTCACTGTGCCTCTGTACACGTGACATTAAACTAAACTACAAACAAAAACATGTATTTAATCCGTATTAAAATCCCAATAACCCAAATTTTAGTTTAGTTTTGTTTAGAGATACAGCATGGAAACAGGCCCTTCGGCCCACCGAGCCCACGCCGACCTGCGATCCCCCCGCTCACACTAGTTCTATGTTATCCCACTTTGACATCTACTACATGGGAGCAATTTACAGAGGGCCAATTAACCTACAAACCCGCAAGGCCAATTCTCTGAATGCATTCAAGAGAGAGCTAGATAGAGCTCTTAAGGATAGCGGAGTCAGGGGGTATGGGGAGAAGGCAGGAACGGGGTACTGATTGAGAATGATCAGCCATGATCACATTGAATGGCGGTGCCGGCTCGAAGGGCCGAATGGCCTACTCCTGCACCTATTGTCTATTGCCTATTCTCCTTGGGACGTGGGAGGAAACCGGAGTACCTGGAGAAAACCCACATGGTCACAGGGAGAACATCTATCACTTGCCAGGCTTTATCCCGTCCCGCCTTTTTCATTCATTTAATCACTTAATTTTTCTGCTTTTTGTTTTTAACTCAAATATGGATCTGATAACAGAGTCATAGAGTCAAACAGCACAGAAACAGGCCTTTCTGCCCCTCCGGTCCATACCGACCAAGATGCCACATCCAACCTAGTCTAATTTGTCTGACAATAGACAATAGCTGCAGGAGTACGGCCCTTCGAGCCAGCACCGCCATTCAATGTGATCATGGCTGATCATTCTCAATCAGTACCCTATTCCTGCCCTCTACCCATACTCCCTGACTCCGCTATCCTTAAGAGCTCTATCTAACTGCATTTGCTGCATATCCTTCTAACCTTTCCTTATCCATGTACTTATCCAAATGTCTTTTAAATGCTGTTATTGTATCTGCCTCAACTTCTTCCTCTGACAGCTCGTTCCACATACCCAAGGAGAGGTCTGGGCCACTTGGTCTAGTACCCACTAACCTCCAAGTGAAAAAAGTTGCCCCTCAGGTTCCTATTACTGTAAATCTTTCCCCTCTCACCCAAAACCTCCAGCTCTTGATCTGTCCTACTCGGGGTAAAAAGCACTGTGCATTCTCCCTTTCTATTGGCCTCATGATTTGAAACACCTCTATGCTTGACAGCACAGCAGCACAGCAGGTAGAGCTGCTATCTCACAGCGCCAGAGACCCGGGTTCAATCCTGACCACAGGTGCTGTATGTGTGGAATTTGTACGTTCTCCCTGTGACAGTGTGGGTTTCCTCCGGGTGCTCCGGTTTCTTCCCACATCCCAAAGACGTGTGGGTTTCTAGGTTAATTGGCCCTCTGTAAATTGCCCCTAGTGTACAGGGAGTGGACGAGAAAGCAGGATAACACAGAACCAGTGTGAACGGGTGATGGATGGTTGGTGTGGACTCGGTGGGCCTTCAGCGCCTGTTTCCATGCTGTCTCTCAAAACTAAACTAAATAAGATCACATCTCAGCCTCCTGCTCTCCAAGGAACAAAGGTTATAGTCAAGTACCACTTTAGTTGTTGAATTTGGGATTATTGTGAGACTGAAATGGCATTTCTTCATTGATATCATCTTACAATACATTTTCTGTTGCAAAATAGAACAAAGTACAGTGGGATGAAGGAAATGCCCATCTACTAATTTCTAAATCAAAGCAATATTTTACATTTATATAGTGTCTGTCATGTCCTCCAAATAGCCTGAGGCAATTTACATTAAGAGGTGTAATTTTCTGAACAGGCCAATATTCACTCGGTAGGCTTTCTATAATGTCATCACAAGAGAAATGTATAATGGTTCATCTGTTGCAGTGTCACCATTTCTGATGCCATTTTTACATTTAAAAAATGAAATGTCTCTGTTGTCATTCTGAATAAAGGTCAAAATTAACAACAGTACATTATTTTTGGCATAAGTCATTATTAGTAGTGGAGAATTGACTAATGCAAGACAATTATACCTGTTCTTGAAACCCACAAGCTAGTCCTGTTATAATTGATTGGAAAGTCTTTCATATCAGCGCTAATTTCCATAGAGTCATAGAGTCAGTTCAGTTTATTGTCACGTGTACTGAGGTAGAGTGAAAAGATTTAGTTTCGTGCTAACCAGCGGAAAGACAATGCATGATTACAATTGAGCCATTTACAGTGTGTCGATGATAAGGAAATAACGTTTAGATTTTTAGATTTTTTTTTAGATTTAGAGATACAGCGCAGGAACAGGCCCTTCGGCCCACCGGGTCCGCGCCGCCCAGCGTTCCCCATATATTAACACTATCCTACACCCACTAGGGACTATTTAAAAAAAAACATTTGCCCAGCCAATTAACCTACAAACCTGTACGTCTTTGGAGTGTGAGAGGAAACCGAAGATCTCGGAGAAAACCCATGCAGGTCACGGGGAGAACGTACAAACTCCGTACAGACAGCACCCGTAGTCAGGATCAAACCTGAGACTCCGGCGCTGCATTCGCTGTAAGGCAGCAACTCTACCGCTGCGCCACCGTGCAAGGCAAAGCCAGCAAAGTCCGATCAAGGATAGTCCGAGGGTCTCCAATGAGGTAGATAGTAGTTCAGGACTCTAGTTGTTGGTAGGATGATTCAGTTGCCTGATAACAGCTGGGAAGAAACTGTCCCTGAATCTGGAGGAGTGTGTTTTCTGTGCACTTCTATACCTTTTGACCGATGGGAGATGGTCATAGAATCATAGAGTGTGGATAAAGGCCCTTTGGCCCAACTTGCCCAGGCTGGCCAACATGTCTCATCTACACTAGTCCCACCAGCCTGTGCTCGGCCCATATCCTTCTAAACCTTTCCTATCCTTGTACCTGTCCAATGTTTTTTAAACGTTGTGATTGTACCTGCCTCAACTACCGCCTCTTGCAGCTCGTTCCATTTGCCCACCACCCTTTGTGTAAAAATGGTAACACGAGCTTGGTACATTCTTTTGCTTGGTAAAATCTAAACATTATACCACATTCAGCCACTGTATCATAGTCTAAAGGCCCAAGAATATTTGGACAAGAATCTCAACCCTAATTGGTAATGCTAAACAAGAACTATGTTTCAATTCATTTTCATTTACTTCAGTGGAATGAATTTCGGAAGCTGAGTACAATTTATTGCCACTGTTACCTTGCCCATTATTCAGTTTAGTTCATTAGGTCCTTCTGCAGTTGTACAGGGCCCTAGTGAGATCGCACCTGGAGTACTGCGTGCAGTTTTGGTCTCCGAATTTGAGGAAGGATATTCTTGCTATTGAGGGCGTGCAGCGTAGGTTTACTAGGTTAATTCCCGGAATGGCGGGACTGTCATATGTTGAAAGACTGGAGCCACTAGGCTTGTATACATTGGAATTTAGAAGGATGAGAGGAGATCTTATCGAAACGTATAAGATTATTAAGGGGTTGGACACGTTAGAGGCAGGAAACATGTTCCCAATGTTGGGGGAGTCCAGAACAAGAGGCCACAGTTTAAGAATAAGGGGTAGGCCATTTAGAACTGAGATGAGGAAAAACTTTTTTAGTCAGAGAGTTGTGAATCTGTGGAATTCTCTGCCTCAGAAGGCAGTGGAGGCCAATTCTCTGAATGCATTCAAGAGAGAGCTAGATAGAGCTCTTAAGGATAGCGGAGTCAGGGGGTATGGGGAGAAGGCAGGAATGGGGTACTGATTGAGAATGATCAGCCATTGAACAGCGGTGCTGGCTCGAAGGGCCGAATGGCCTCCTCCTGCACCTATTGTCTATTGTCTATTGTTGTCGCGTGTACCGAGGTACAGTGATAAGCTTTTTGTTGCGTGCTATCCAGTCAGCGAAAAGGCTATACATGATTACAATCAAGTCAGCCACTGTGTACAGATACAGGATAAAGGTAATAATGTTTAGTGCAAGATGGAGCCCAATTAAAGATAGTTCAAAGGCACTACTGCAGTCATTGACACTACTGACTCGGATTTCATTTCAAAACAATAGTGTGAGGCAAATATCTTTGACTAAAATAAATACTTCTTCACATTCATTCATAAATTCCTTACCAATCAAATACCCTTGTCGTTGTTTCGTTTATCTTCTTATCAAATTGGTATCGTTTGAAATCCTCAACTCCATCTTTAATTGCAGTAACGGACATCACAATTATTATCGGTAGCATGGTTATCTCTTTATGGAACACTTCAATGGATGGGATCCAGTTCAGAAAGGCTAGCAACAGGAAGTAAACATTGGCAAATCTAGAACATGAGAAGAGAGAGAGAGAGAGGAAATAGGCTGTTTATATTCTTCAATGTGATCCGTGCCAAATCACATTAGAAAAAGAAACTTAACTAATTTGTCGAAAAGTAAAAGACACAAAGTAACTCATTTGCCCGATGACGCACGGTGGCGCAGTGGTAGAGTTGCCGCCTTACAGCGCTTGCAACACCGGAGACCCAGGTTCGATCCTAACTACGGGTGCTGTCTGTATGGAGTTTGTACGCGTGGCACGTGGGTTTTCTTCGAGATCTTCGCTTTCCTCCCACACTCCAAAGACGTACAAGTTTGTAGGTAAATTGGCTTGGTGTAAGTGTAAATTGTCCCTAGTGTGTGTAGGATAGTGTTAATGTGCGGGGATCACTGGTTGGACTCGGTGGGCCGAAGGGCCTGTTTCCACGCTGTATCTCTAAACTAAACTAAATTAAAACTAAACTCAGGCAGCATCGCTAGAGGACGTTGACAGGTGAAGTTTTGGGTCGGGACCCTTCTTCAGACCCATTTCCAATGCCTGAATCTTGCTTCCAGCATGATTGGAATCTAGCTTTAAAGTGCATTTATTGAAAACAGTTTAGACTTTAGAGATACAGCATGGGAACAGACACCTTTGGCCTGCTGAGTTCATGCCAGTCAGCGAATACCCCATACACTAACAATATCCTACACACACTAGGGCCAATTTACAACTTTTACCAAAGTCAATTAACCTGCAAGTCTGTACGTCTTTGGAGAGTGGGAGCAAACCGGAGCACCCTGAGGAAACCCACGCAGTCACGGGGAGAACGTACAAACTCCGTACAGACAGCACAAAATAGTCAGGATCGAACCTGGGTCCCGTAAGGCAGCAAATCTACCGCAGGCGCCACAGCGCCGCGCAGTTGTCGAGCTTAAAATGGCCGAACAGACAAAGGGGCAAATCGGGCAAAGAACAAAATAATAACATTCAAATATTTATAAAATGCATGACCGAAACTTTTCTTTTGGAACAGTGAAATGTTAACTGCCAATTAGATTATAAAATAAAACACATTTTCACCGAGGAAAACCAATTTAACAGAGACAAATCGTGGTGCTCACCTCTTACACTGTTCAATAAAGTTCTTTGGGAGAAAGTTGATGATGGTGTATTTTCTCGTGGTGATTTTGTTGCTCGTATAGTTTCTCATTAGCCTTTCCGAATCCTTGCTGAGCATTCGATTATTTGGAATGATAATTCTTTGCTTAGTTAAAGTGGGCGATTGTTGACCTTTGGCGGTGGAATTCAAGGGCGGAGATGACAGCAATGGCGTTGTTTCAGAGAGGCTGTTTCTCCTCTGTGCCTGGAAACGGAATCTAAGCCATTCTATTGTGTGTGCCATGATTCATTCTCTGGATCACGTTCCTCTCTTCAATTGAAAAGTCTGATATTGGACCAGAAATAATTACCATCTTGTATTAGTTTTGTGTTTTTAGTTCAGGGATCCAGCGTGGAAACAGGCCCTTCGGCCTACCGGGTCCACGCAGACCGGCGATCCCCGCACACTAACACTATCTTAACAATTTATTCACAAAATGCTAGAGTAACTCAGCAGATCAGGCAGCATCTCGGGAGAAAACCAGCATCTGCAGTTCCATCCCACATTCCATGCATCTTGCCCTAAGCTTGCACTTGAGGTTTAAGTGATTGCATCTATGTAAGGCATCTCTGATCTGTTTGGATAAGATGCAAAACAACGCTTTTCACTGTACCTCAGAACATGTGACAATAATGAACCTAAACCTCAACCTCAACCTTTAATGTGTAGGATGGAACTGCAGATGCTGGTTTACACAGAGGTTAGACACAAAATGCTGGAGTAACTCAGCGGGTCAGGCAGCATCTCTGGATAGAAGTAATAGGTGACGTTTCGGGTCGAGACCCTTCTTCAGACTGAGAGTCAGGGGAAAGGGAAACGAGAGTTATAGACGGTGACATAGAAAGATATAGAACAAATGAATGAATAATATGCAAAAAAGTAATGGTGATAAAGGAGAGGCCATTGTTAGCTGTGGTTGAGGTGAAAACAAGTTACAGACACTGAGACTCAACAAGACCTTTTTGAATATCTTTCATTCATTTGTTCCATATCTCTCTATATCACCGTCTATATCTCTTGTTTCCCTTTCCTCTGACTCTCAGTCTGAAGAAGGATCTCGACCCGAAGCATCACCCATTCCTTCTATCCAGAGATGTTGCCTGTCCAAACCTATAATGTCATCTATATCAGTAGACATTGATCTGTCAAGAGTATCCTTTTAAATAACCGACGAACAGTGAATGTGACACTATTTTAAAAAAAAATCAACTTATGGAAATATGTCAGATGACGGTCTGCTGAGTGGAACCACGAGCAGCTGAGATTAAAATAAATAAAATTCAATTTTCAGGATAGAATTGGATCCAATGGGTTCAGTAACTGTTAAGTAGTGTTTTCTGACTAACAATGTGAAGATGATTTCTATTTACAGGCATGAATGCCTCAAGGTCTTTTCAATAAGACTGTAATAATTGGCTGTTCCGAAGACCTAATCAAATCTACAACTAATCCAAAAATCAGCAACCACGGAGCGAAAAATGTGTTACTCTCTGAAAGACCATCAGTAATTCAGGTGCTAAATTACCTTGAAGGACAAGGCAGATACGGGTCCTCATGGACTGTAATGTTTTCAGATCTTGCGTAAAGAATCTATCCGTGAATATTAGAAAATAAAGTTTGAAATTACCTTTTGTGTGTTTTGAGGCAAGGTCAAGTGTTGAGGAATGGAATGTAAGCCAGCATTAGGTACGACATTAACCCGCTGAGTTACTCCAGCACTAGATGTCATTTTTTGTTTTGTAAGCCTGCACCTGCAATTCCTTGTTTCGACAAATAGGTACCTGGCGGCTGGAACAGACAGAGAGGGCCAAAGGATCTGTATCTGTCGAATGTTTCCCAGCTAATGGCCAGCAGCATAATCGAGGACGAGTCGTACCCTGGCCACTCCCTCTTCTCCCCTCTCCCATCGGGCATAGAAGTGTGAAAACACACACCTCCAGATTCAGCGACCGTTGCTTCCCAGCTGTTATCAGGCAACTGAATCATCCTACCGCAACCACAGAGCAGTCCTGAACTACTACCTACCTCATTGGGCACGGTGGCGCAGTGGTAGAGTTGCTGCCTTACAGCGAACGCAGCGCCGGAGACTCAGGTTCGATCCCGACTACGGGTGCTGTACTGTACGGAGTTTGTACGTTCTCCCCGTGACCTGTGTGGGTTTTCTCCGAGATCTTCGGTTTCCTCCCACACTCCAAAGACGTACAGGTTTGTAGGTTAATTGGTTGGGCAAATGTAAAAATTGTCCCTAGTGGATGTAGGATAGTGTTAATGTGCGGGGATCGCTGGGCGGCGCAGACCCGTTGGGCTGAAGGGCCTGTTTCTGCGCTGTATCTCTAAATCTAAAATTTAAATCTAAATTGGTGACTATCCATGATCAAAGTTTGCTGGCTTTATCTTGCATTAAACATTATTCCCTTATCATGCATCTATACACTGTAAATGGCTCGATTCTAATCATGTATTGTCTTTCCGCTAACTGGATAGCACGCAACAAAAGTTTTGCACTGTACCTCGGTACACATGACAATAAACTAAACTGTAGAACCGATTCTGTGACTTCCCATGACTAAAGATACACTGGATTTCAACCCTTGTACATCACAAACTGGGCACCTGGATTTTGGTTTAACTTACAACTGGGACAAATCGAAGGTATCACAAAATGCTGGAGTAACTCAGCAGGTCAGGCAGCATCTAGGAGAGAGGGAATGGGTGACGTTTCGGGTCGAGACACTTCTTCAGTCTGAGAAAGAAAGGGGGACTCGGCGGGGAAGAGAGGGGGGCGCTGAATATGAAGGAGACACCCAGCCGGGGGGGAGCGCCAAGACCAGAGGGAGGCACCGGTAGCCACATGCAGCGAGCAGAAGATAAAACGGTTTGATTAACGTTTGTAACTTTGTCAGCGCCAAAAAACATGGAGACTCTTGTGTTCCGAGATCTGCTGTATGATGTTACTGGGTTGAATGCAAAACAAAGCATTTCACTAGGTACATGTGACAAAAGTATCATTGATATTAATATCCATATACCTA
This sequence comes from Rhinoraja longicauda, assembly GCF_053455715.1. Lineage (NCBI taxonomy): Eukaryota > Metazoa > Chordata > Chondrichthyes > Rajiformes > Arhynchobatidae > Rhinoraja > Rhinoraja longicauda. The sequence goes on along the minus strand of NC_135966.1, from coordinate 6,174,717 downwards.
TCTATAAGCCTCTTAAATGCCACCCTTGCATCTGCCTCCACCACCATCCCTGACATTCACCACCCTCTATGTTAAAACAAAAGCTCTTCACTGTACCTCGATGCACGTGACAATAAACTAAACTGAAACTGAACTGAAAATACATGCTTCACACGTCACCTGGTATATTAAGTACAAACAAGGAACTGCAGATGCTGGTTTGCAGTTAAAAAAAAGACTGGAGTACTGGAGTGCTCCAAAGTGCTGGAGTAACTTGTGTAGGAAAATAACTGCAGATGCTGGTTTAAATCGAAGGTAGACACAAAATGCTGGAGTAACTCAGCGGGTCAGGCAGCATCTCAGGAGAGAAGGAATGGGTGACGTTTCAGGTTGAGACCCTTCTTCAGACCTAAACATCCCTGCAGAATCAGTCTGAAGAAGGGACCTGACCCGAAACGTCACCCTTTCCTTCTCTCCTGAGGTGCTGCCTGACCCGCTGAGTTACTCCAGCATTTTGTGTCTACCTGCGTGAGTAACTCAGCGGGTCAGGTGGTATAAGAAAATAATTGCAGATGCTGGTACAAATCGATTTATTCACAAAATGCTGGAGTAACTCAGCAGGTCAGGCAGCATCTCGGGAGAGAAGGAATGGGTGACGTTTCGGGTCGAGACCCTTCTTCAGACTGATGTCGGGGGTGGGACAAAGGAAGGATATAGGTGGAGACAGGAAGATAGAGGGAGATCTGGGAAGGAGGAGGGGAAGGGAGGGACAGAGGAGCTATCTGAAGTTGGAGAAGTCGACGTTCATACCACCGGGCTGCAAACTGCCCAGGCGAAATATGAGGTGCTGCTCCTCCAATTTCCGGCGGGCCTCACTATGGCACTGGAGGTCAGGTGGTATCCCTGGAGAACATGCATGGGTGACGTTTCAGGTCGGGACCCTTCCTCAGACTGATTCTGAAGGGATGTTGTCTGATCAACTGAGCGACTCCAGCACTTAGGTTATTTCTGTCCCTTTTCACCTATGTCCCTCCCTCTAGCTTTACAGTTCACTCCTCACCTTGTGTCCTTTTCACCTCCAGCATTTGTCATTTACTCCACTCATTTGCAAATCGAACCCCTCCTCACCTACCACTTAAGATAGACCTTCTTCAGACCTGAAAACGTCATCCATTCTTTCATTCCAGAGATGCAGCCTGAGTTACTCCAGCATTTTGCGTCTATCTTCGGTGTAAAGCCGCATCTGCAGTTCCTTCCCACCTATCACTTGCCAGACATTGTCACGCCCCATCTCACTTTTCCAGCTTTCTCCCCCCTATTACAATCAGCCCGAAGAAGGGCCCCGAAACGTTGAAACGTTGTCTGCCCGTTCCTTCCGCAGATGCGGCCTGACGCATTGATTTCTTCCAGTACTTCTTTTGCTCCAGATTTCAGCATCTGCAGCATGGTGCAGAGTTTCAGGAGGGAAATCTGCAATGGATTTACATTTCAAAAAGACATTTCCAGCAGCTGCAGTTCCTTGCACCTCCTTCTTAAATATATTTAGTTTTCCTAAATTAGCTCAGTTTGGTTTAGAGATACAGTGCTGAGACAGGCCCTTCGGCCCACTTATTCCGTGCCGACCAACAATCACCCCTACGTTAGTTCTACTCATCGAAAGGGTGCAGAGAAGATTTACGAGGATGTTTTAGTTTAGTTTAGGTTTGAAATACAGTGCGGAAGCAGGCCCTTCGGCCCACTGAGTCCACACCGACCAGCGATCCCCACACATCAACACTATCCTACACGAGGGACAATTTACATTTATACCAAGCCAATTCATCAATTCATCTGAAGAAGGGTCTCGACCCGAAACGTCACCCATTCCTTCTCTCCCGAGATGCTGCCTGACCTACTGAGTTACTCCAGCATTTTGTGAATAAATACCTTCGATTTGTACCAGCATCTGCAGTTATTTTCTTATACAAACCTGTACGTCTTTGGAGTGTGGGAGGAAACCGAGGATCGCGGAGAAAACCCACGCAGTCACGGGGAGAATGTACAAACTCCGTACGGACAGCGCCCGTAGTCGGGATCGAACCTGGGTCTCTGGCGCTGTAGGGCGAGTAAGGCAGCAACTCTACCATTGTGCCACCGCCCCATCGTGTCGCTACAAACATTTCCGCTTTAAATATCCACCCAATTCGCTTGAATTTGCTTTCAGCTTCCTTTCACGTACTGCATTATATTTCACAACCTGCTCTGCAGAGAGGTCTCATATCCCCGCAGGCAAACTAATCTTCTCAAATCAATTCTCCATTTACCAGACACTTTTCCGTTGCAAACAGTTTCTTCTTAATTATTCTTACATTTGTTGGAGCTCTATCATTTCTGTAACACCACCACAAGAATGCTGTTCTGCACACAATGGCAATAAATTCAAGATGATTATGATTATAGATACAGCCTGGAAACAGGCCCTTCGGCCCACTGAGCCTACACGGATCATCGATCACCTGTTCGCACTAGTTCTACGTTATCCCACCGCCTACACACCAAGGACAATTTTCAGAGGTCAATTAACCTGCAAACCCGTACGATGTGCGAGGAAACCGGAGCACCCGGAGGAAACCCACGTGGTCCCAGGGAGAACACGCAAACTCCACACAGACAGCATCCAAGGTCCAAGATCTAGTGACCATATCACCACACATTGGCTCTTCACATAGGCTGGTGAGACTAGTATATCTGAGCACATTGGTCATCGAGGGCAAGTTGGGCCGGAGGGCCTGTTTTCGTGCTGTACAACTAAGACAAAGTGGAATAGTGAACAACTATCTACAAAAGAGCAGGTCAAGTTTATATTGAGCCCGTTAGTTTACTCTTAAGTCATCGGCAAATTGATGGGAAGTGTCATCAATAGTTCTACCAAGCAACATTTACGCAATAACAGGAACTACAAGTCAACAGAAATGTTTGGGTTTAAAACCTTATTGTACCCTTGATTTGATCTTGTCAGAAAAGGTGAGGGGAGATGGGGTGCCCTTTACATGAAGCCACCCGAGAAAAACCTGCTGCAATATAAAGATTCAGGTGTATATGTAGGAAGGAACTGCAGATGCTGGTTTAAACTGAAGACAGACACAAAATGCTGGAGTAACTCAGCGGGTCAGGCAGCATCTCTGGAGAGAAGGAATGGGTGACGTTTCGGGTAAGACCGTTCGTTCTAGCTTGCCTTTCCCCTGACTCTCAGTCTGAAGAAGGGTCTTGACTTGATACGTCACCCATTCCTTCTCTCCAGAGAAGCTGCCTGTCCCGCTGAGTTACTCCAGCATTTTGTGTCTATCTTGAGCTCCAAATATGTTATGTAGTCAGATACACGTATACTGCCCTCATTGACGTTTCATGTTTAGCATTCCAAAGGGCACGCAGTATGCATTAATTGTGCTTTAATTGAACTGTGATTCCTGATTGATTTTATTGATAGCACAAATTATGCTTCACCTTCACGGTACACCAGGAGAAAGAGTGCAAAAGTCTACGATGCAGGAATTTTAAGGACATGGAAATAAACAGCATCACACTGTAGGGAAACAGGCCCTTCGACCCAATTCCTGAACTACTATCTACCTCATCGGGGACCCTCAGACTATCTTTGATTGGACTTTACTGGCTTTACCTTGCACTAAAGGTTATTCCCTTATCACGTATCTGTACATTGCGAATGGCTCGATTGTAATCATGTATTGTCTTTCTGCTGACTGGTTAGCACGTAACTAAAGCTTTTCACTGTACCTCGGTACAATAAACTAAACTGAACATCTATCCTCATAATGACGGCTAGTCCCATTGGCCTGCATTTGACCCTCGTCCCTCTGAACCGCTCCTATCCATGTCTTTTATATGTTTAGGAAAGAACTGCAGATGCTGGTTTAAATCGAAGATAGACATAAAATGCTGGAGTAACTCAGCGGGACAGGCAGCATCTCTGGAGAGAAGGAATGGGTGACATTTCACGTCGAGACCCTTCTTCAGACTGACCCTTCTTCAGACGTCTTCAGGTCTTGACCCGAAATGTCACCCTTGCCTTCTCTCCAGAGATGCTGCCTGTCCTGCTGAGTTACTCCAGCATTTTGTGTCTATCTGTCTTTTATATGTTGCTATTCTTTGCCACAGAAGGCAGTGGAGGCCAAGTCAGTGGATATTTGTAAGGTAGAAGCAGATAGATTCTTGATTAGTACAGGTGTCAGAGATTATGGGGAGATGGCAGGAGAACGGGGTTGGATTGGAGAGACAGATATGCCATGATTGAATGGCGGAGTAGACATGATGGGCCGAATGGCCTAATTCTACTCTTATTCTTTATGATCTTATTGTAACATCCTCAACTTCCTCCTCTGGCAGCTCATTCCATACACCAAGTTGTTCCTCGGGTTCCAATTAAATCTTTGCCCTCTCATCTTACATCTATGTCCTCTGATTCTTGATACCCCTCCTCTGGGAAAAAGACTATATGCATTCAGCCTATTTATTCCCCTCAGGACAATATAAACTACGATAAGATCGTCCCTCAGCCTCCTGTGTTCCAAGGAATAAAGTCCCAGCTTGCCTTTAGCTCTCCTTTACCCCCTTCTCAGCATTCAATTTACTTTAGTCTTTAGACTTTAGAGATACAGGCTATTAAACACTATAACTTCCAAATAAGCTTTGAACAACATAGGCTTAGGGGCATTGTAGGAGGACGTACAGGTATGTAGGTTAATTGGCTGGGTAAATGTAAAAATTGTCCCTAGTGGGTGTAGGATAGTGTTAATGTGCGGGGATCGTTGGGCGACGCGGACTTGGTGGGCCGAAAAGGCCTGTTTCCGGCTGTATATATATGATATGATATGATATGACCCAGCGCCATGAGAGAGGGGGAAGGAACAATGGAGGACCCGGCTTTGGGGGGGAAGAACAATGAACAATGGAGGACTCGGAATGGGGGGACCACCGTGAGGGAGGGGGAAGAACAAAGGGGGACCTGGTACTTTGGCACCGTGGTACTTTGTAACTGTAAGCACCCTTTACGTGGCGACTATTTGCATACCTTGGGTATGCACGCAAAGAATTTCATGGTGACCTGCCACATGTGACAATAAAGTATTCATTCGTTCACTCATTGTTTTTTTCTTTTTGCACTATTATGGTTCGTTTTTTACTTGTGCGTGAGTGTGTGCGTGAGTGTGTGCGTGCATACACACACTGAACTTTTTTTTCCCCTCATCTATATACTGAAACTCTCGTTTGTTATCTTGTTTGTGACTGAACTTCAGCCAAAACGGTACCCGATAGCGCGACAATTTTAGGCCCCACCTTTACTCACCATTGTCACTTTAGTGATAATGCAAGTAGTTTTATTGAAATCTGTGTTATATTTTTAAAGTTATTCACATTTTTAAGTTTAAAAGGAGGAGAGGGGGGGGGGGAGGAGGGAGGGTGGGGGGAAGGGGGAGTGGGGGAGAAAGGAGAGGGGAGGGGGGGTTGAGGAGAGAGGGGAGGGGGGAGGACAGGAGAGATTTGGGTCCAATGGGTCCACTTGGTCTAGTTTATTATATTGTTTGCAGAGCACTATGTTTGCATATTCTGTTGTGCTGCTGCAGGTAAGAAACCCATTGTTCTATCTGGGACATATGATAATAAAACAGTCTTGACTCTCTTATATTGAGCACAAGAACAGTATAGGTACCCAATAACACCACAGTTGGCATGTCCTAGAAGCTGTGTCTGTACCGCCTCAATGCTGCCATTCTCGACACTTGTTCAAAAAATGTGGGACAAATCCAATTTGGCCAATTAAAGTTTGTGTCAATCTATCCTCCTTCTTTGACAAAGTGATCAAAGATGTTGTCCACAACGCTGTCAAGTGATGTCATCAATAATCAGTTCATCGCTGGTCTCGGCTGGTCTTGGGCCCAGCACTTATTACAGTCTTTTCCATATGTGGATGGGATGGGTAAATCCAAAATGGGCCTTCGACCTTTGACAACGAAGCAACGTTTGACAGAAAGTGACGCAGAGGAGTCAAAGTTGCACTGAAATCAATAGGAATTTGAATGAAGACTTGGCTGGCCGGATTCATGCTTTGCGCCAAGATAATTGGTTTGGTGTTTGGGGGACAACCATACTCAAACATACCTACTTCTAACCTTAAGACCAAAAGAGAGTCAGCACAGTAGCACGGCGGTAGAGTTGCTGCCTTGCAGCACCAGAGACCCGGGTTCGATCCTGACTCAGAGGGCTGTCTGTACACAGTTTTCACATTCTCCCCGTGACTACGGAGGTTTTCTCCAGGTGCTCCAGTTTCGTCCCACATTCCAAAGACATACAGGTTTGTAGGTTGGATAGACACAAAGTGCTGGAGCAACTTAGCAGGTCAGGCAGCATCCGTGCAGAAAAAGGATGGGTGACATTTCAGGTCGGGACCCTTCTTCAGACTGAAGACAGGTCCCACCAGAAATGTCACGCATCACTTTTCTCCAGAGCTGCTGCCTGACCTGCTAAGTTACTCCAGCACTTGGTGTCTATCTTTGGTATAAACCAGCATCTGCAGCTCATTATTTTTACATTCTAGGTTTGTAGGTTAATTAGCTTCTGTAAATTGTCCCTAGTGTGTACAATGGAAGTAGTGTACATGAGATCACTGCTTGGCATGGACTTGGTGGGCCAAAGGGCCTATTTCCACTCTGTACCTCTCAACCAAAACTAAAAAGGTTTATTAATGAACCAGCTGTAGATGCCTGGGTCTAGGATACCAACCACTCTGAGGATCTACTGTGTCTGAAATTATTTACCTCCAACTACTGCAACCAGCAAAAACAAAGAACTGCAAATGCTGGTTTATACCAAAGAAAGATACAAGATGCAGGAGTAACTCAGCGGGATTTCTGGAAAAAGAAGATGGGTGACATTTCGGGATCTTAGTATAGTTTAGAGATACAGTGCGGAAACGGGCCCTTCGGCCCACCGATCAGCGATCCCCGCACATTGACACTCCCCTACACACACTAGGGACAATTTTACACTTATACCAAGCCAATTAACCTACAAATCTGTACGTCTGTGGAATATGGGAGGAAACTGAAGATCTCGGAGAAAACTCACGCAGGTTACAGTTTGAAAGCACAAACTCCGTTCAGACAGCACCCGTAGTCAGGATCGAACCCGGGCCACTGGTACTGTGAGGCAGCAACTCTACCAGTGTGCCACCGTGCCACCCACCGTCAGTCCCTGCTTGGTAGCAATGTCGCGCTGAAGGGTCTTGACCCGAAACGTCACCCATCTATGTTCTCCAGAGATGCTGCCTGACTTGCTGAGTTACACCAACACTCTGTGAAACGTCACCTATCCATGTGTCCTTTTGTCCATAAACCTTCCATCACTTTGTTGATCAGAAACAAAGAAACCTTACAATATGCAGACATGTTCAATAGCTTCATTTATTAAATGGAATGGATGCACTTAATCTACCATCATCAATCGACCGGCTGAGTTACTCCAGCATTGAGTCTATCTACCATCATTAACCTACGATTGTTATGTACTGTTCGACCTGCCATTAAAACACATCTTTTATTAGTCTGCATTCAGGTTGAAGCCTCATTAAATTAACTTTGATTATTGCAGGTTTCCATTGCAAAAAGTAACTGATAGGAGATAGGATTTATTCAAAGGGACCACAACTTGTGATTTAATTAAAACAGCAATGATCCGCAGAGATTACATTTCAATAGCTTTGGATGCTCCAGCTATTCTCTGTAGAATAGAATTGAGAGACTGTAGAATAGAATTAAGATTCAATCTCTGCTAACACCACTAACTTCTCAGCTTTTGCTGCATTACATCCAGCCTCCATCAGCCACCTTTCTGTGGGCAGACGTCAATTCATAGGTTCATAGAAACATAGAAACAGAGAAAATAGGTGCAGGAGGAGGCCATTCGGCCCTTCGAGCCAGCACCGCCATTCATTGTGATCATGGCTGATCATTCTCAATCAGTACCCCGTTCCTGCCTTCTCCCCATATCCCTTGATTCCACTAGCCCCTAGAGCTCTATCTAACTCTCTCTTAAATCCATCCAATGATTTGGCCTCCACTGCCCTCTGTGGCAGAGAATTCCACAAATTCACAACTCTCTGGGTGAAAAGGTTTTTTCTCACCTCAGTTTTAAATGGCCTCCCCTTTATTCTAAGACTGTGGCCCCTGGTTCTGGACTCGCCCAACATTGGGAACATTTTTCCTGCATCTAGCTTGTCCAGTCCTTTTATAATTTAATATGTTTCTATAAGATTCCCTCTCATCCTTCTAAACTCCAGTGAATACAAGCCCAGTCTTTTCAATCTTTCCTCATATGTCAGTCCCGCCATCCCAGGGATCAGTCTCGTGAACCTACGCTGCACTGCCTCAATTACAAGGATGTCCCTCCTCAAATTAGGAGACCAAAACTGTACACAATACTCCAGATGTGGTCTTACCAGGGCCCTATACAACTGCAGAAGAACCTCTTTACTCCTATACTGAAATCCTCTTGTTATGAAGGCCAACATTCCATTAGCTTTCTTCACTGCCTGCTGTACCGGCACGCCAACTTTCAGTGACTGGTGTACAAGGACACCCAGGTCTCGCAGCACCTCCCCCTTACCTAACCTAACTCCATTGAGATAATAATCTGCCTCCTTGTTTCTGCCGCCAAAGTGGATAACCTCACATTTATCTATATTATACTGCATCTGCCATGCATCTGCCCACTCACTCAACCTGTCCAGGTCACCCTGCAACCTCCTAACATCCTCTTCACAGTTTACACTGCCACCCAGCTTTGTGTCATCCGCAAACTTGCTAGTGTTACTTCTAATTCCCTCATCCAAATCATTAATATATATGCTAAACAGTTGCGGCCCCAACACCGAGCCTTGCGGCACTCCACTCGCCACTGCCTGCCATTCTGAAAAGGACCCGTTTACTCCTACTCTTTGCTCCCTGTCTGCCAACCAATTTTCTATCCATGTCAACACCCTACCCCCAATACCATGTGCTCTACTTTTAGTCACCAATCTCCCGTGCGGGACCTTATCAAAGGTTTTCTGAAATTCTAGATACACTACATCCACTGGCTCCCCTTCATCCATTTTACTTGTCACGTCCTCAAACAATTCCAGAAGATTAGTCAAGCATGATTTCCCTGTCATAAATCCATGCTGACTTGGACTTATCCTTTTACGGCTATCCAAATGCACTGTTATTACCTCTTTAATAATTGACTCCAGCATCTTCACCACCACCAAAGTCAGGCGAACTGGTCTGTAATTCCCCGTTTTCCCTCTCGCTCTCACTCTCATGAATTCTAGGAGCAGGATTAGGACATTCGGCTCATCAAGTCTACTCCGCTAATCAATCATGGCTGATCTATCTCTCCCTCTCAACCCCATTCCCTGCCTCTCCCCATAACCCCTGACACCCGTACCAATCGAGAATCTGTCAATCGCCGCTTTGAAAATATCCATTGACTTGGCCTCCACAGCCATCAGTTTCTGAAGAAGGGTCTCGACCCAAAACATCACCCATTCCTTTTCTCCAAACAGCTTTTTTCCCACGAGCAGTAGCTTTACTCAACAACCAAAAGTCTATAGCCTCCTTTTGCTCTGGAGCAGTGGAGGCCAATTCTCTGAATACATTCAAGAGAGAGCTGGATATAGCTCTTAAGGATAGCGGAGTCAGGGGGTATGGGGAGAAGGCAGGAACGGGGTACTGATTGAGAATGATCAGCCATGATCACATTGAATGGCGGTGCTGGCTCGAAGGACCGAATGGCCTCCTCCTGCACCTATTGTCTATTGTCTATTGTCTAATTCAATTCAATTAGTGACAATTAATTTCACGGAAACTGCGTATTTTAATTCATCAGAAACAAAGGATCCAAAATATCTTCACTTATACTATTCAGCTTTGTTCAATTAATAAGCGTCTTGTGTTTGAAAACAGCGAGGGAATAAACAGCACTTCAAGGCTACAGGATCAATGATAATACTTCATGTAATGTTGAGGGATTATTGAATTATCAAGGACACCATCAGTTTCATGAGTTGTTGCATCAATTTAGCGTTAGGTCTATTATTGGCACAGTGAAAAGCTTTGTTTTGCATGGTATCCCATCAGATCAGATAATACTGTCCATAAGAGTAAAGAGCAAAAGTGTAAAAGTGGAGCAAAGGAGAAGACACAGACTGCAGAATATAGTTCTCAACATCGTAGTCAAGCAGCTCTATGGCAAAGTCCCAAATCTGTAACGGAGGCTCCTTATGTCTATTTAAGGGGGCATAAAATATCCAAAAGGGATGATTCAGTGCAAAACAATGGTTCATTCTTCAAAACAAATCCAAGCTGGATTATGGAGAAAGGAACTGCAGACGTTGGTTTACACCAAAGATAGACACAAAGTGCTGGAGTAACTCAGTGGGACAGGCAAAGATGCCATTTGTCCCGCTGAGTTATTCCAGCATTTTGTGTCAATAGACAATAGGTGCAGGAGGAGGCCATTCGGCCCTTCGAGCCAGCACCACCATTCAATGTGATCATGGCTGATCATTCTCGATCAGTACCCCGTTCCTGCCTTCTCCCCATACCCCCTGACTCCGCTATCCTTAAGAGCTCTATCTAGCTCTCTCTTGTGTCCATTTTGCAAGCTGAATCAGTTAGTTAAGAACTCCATTTCACAAAAGCAGTAGCTTCCATCCCTGTATCTCTCGTCTCTTCAAATTGTCCCTACTTTTCCTTTCTATCACTCGAGTCATTATGTTAATTTTTTGGATCAATTTGTTAATTTATTTATTGCAAAAATAATTTCTGTTGTGAATTCAGTTCATTGGAATATTTAATTATATGGTGATGAGAACTGCTGGTCAAACATGATTATTCTGTTTGTGGAATTTCACATAAAAAGGACAGAATGGAACTTAAACATATTTCCAAATTTCTCCCTTTCCTCTATATTTATTAACACAATTGACCCTATTTATAGGATTATCATTATTTTGTTTAGTGGGTTAAAGCATGGTTGCACTTTGCACGAATGCTCATTTAAAGTCTGATTTAAAATGCCAAAATTGGCCAAAATAATAGAAGGTGTCAGCAAGTTTAATTAAGGATAGAGAGAGGAGTCCTGACCCCTTTTTAGGAACAAATCACTGGAGAGTAAAGGCTTAGGAAACTTTTAATTAACTCTGATAAATACAATGTTCTGAGTTCAAACATCCAAGGACAGAGCATTATTTGCAAAATCAATGTGTAGTTAGTTCATTTGCAGGTGATCTTTTCTTCAACAATACCCAAAGCGCTGGGGAATCTCAGCGGGTTGGACAGCATTTGTGGAGGGAATGGACAGATGACTTTGTGCTGTCTGTGTGGCGTTTGCACGTTCTCCCTGCGACTGCGTGGGGTTTCTCCGGGTGCTCCAGGCCCAAGTCCACGCCAACCATCGATCGCCCGTTCACACTCGTTCTATGCTATCCCACTTTTGTATCCACTCCCTGCACACTAGGGGCAATTAACAGAGTCCAATTAAATTCGAAAAACCTGCACGTCTATGGGATGATAAAAGAAACCAGGGCACGCGAAAACAGGGAGAACGTGCAAACTCCACACAGAGTGCACCGATCAAATCCAGGTCTCTGGCGCTGTGAAGTAGCAGCTCTACCATCTGGGCCGCAGTGCCACCCTTCCTCTTTCCTCTTGCCACTCGGTCCTGATGCACTGTCTACACTGGAATGTCAACCTGCACCTTCTGCCTCCACAAATGTTGCTTGACTCGCTGAGCTCTTCCAATGTGTAGGAAGGAATTGCAGACGCTGGTTTAAACCGAAGATGGACACAAAGTGCTGGAGTAACTCAGCGGGACAGGCAGCATCTCTGGAGAGAAGGAATGGGTGACGTTTTGAGTCGAGATCCTTACTTCAGACCAGTGTTTGGTTTTGCGAATTTTGTATCTAGTCTTGCAGGCTGGTACCAGCCCAGAATGGCTGTTACTCTACAAGCCTGTTACAACGCAAAGTCAGGATCTGTTAGCAATCCATCTCCAGAGTAGATTTTTTTTTAGATTTAGAGATACAGCGCAGAAACAGGCCCTTCGGCCCACCGGGTCCGCACCGCCCAGCGATCCCCGCACATTAACACGATCCTACTAGGGACAATTTTACATTTGCCCAGCCAATTAACCTACAAACCTGTACGTCTTTGGAGTGTGGGAGGAAACGAGTCTACACGAGTCCCACTTGCGTGCTTTTGGGCCATATCCCTCACAACCTGTCCTATCCATGTACCTGTCTAAATGCTTGTTAAACATCCCAATAGTCCCAGCCTCAACCTCCTCCTCTGGCAGCGTGTTCCATACACCCACCACCCTTTGTGTAAAAAAGCTACCCCTTAGATTCCTATAAAATCTTTCCCCTATCGCCTTCAACCTATGTCCTCTGGTTCTCGATTCCCCTACTCTGTGCAAGAGACTCTGTGCGTCTACCCGATCTATTCCTCTCATGATTTTATGCACGACTTGGACATTACTTTCTTTTAGAGAATGCAATTATCCATTTACATGATTTATTTTTAATATCGGAAATAATAACATTTGTATGTTTTAATCAGTTCCAATAGATAAATACAAAACATGATCCAAACAACAGCTTTCTTGCCCTTGAAAACACATTAGATCATCTAAAACATAAACAGTTTGCAAACCAACCCCTATTTGATTATGGAGGAATGGACTGCAGATGCTGATTTAAACCGAAGATAGGCTGGAGTAATTTAGCTGGACAGGCAGTGTCTCTGGAGAAAAGGAACAGGTGACGTTTCAGGTTGAGACCCTTCTCCAGAGTCAAATTGATTTATCTATTTCTACTCCCAATTTTTTTTTAATCTCAAGAGTATTTAACACACATTCAGATATTTTTCAGTGCATTAAAAATATATTACTAGGGACTAACAGAATGTAAATCTAGGTGCAAGAAAGTAGGAATGAGAATTGCTATTCATATTAGTGTAAGAAAATAACTGCAGATGCTGGTACAAATCGAAGGTATTTATTCACAAAATGCTGGAGTAACTCAGCGGGTCAGGCAGCATCTAGAGAGAAGGAATGGGTGACGTTTCGGGTCGAGACCCTTCTTCAGACTGATGTCAGGAAAGACCCCCTCCCCTGACATCAGTCCCGAAACGTCGCCCATTCCTTCTCTCCTGCGATGCTGCCAGTCCCACTGAGTTACTCCAGCATTTTGTGTCTACCTTCGATTTAAACCAGCATCTGCAGTTATTTTCCTTCACATTAAGACCCATTGAAATCACTTTCATCCCATTTCCACCTGGTGGTCAGGATCTCAACTCTCTCCAACATTCACAATGTTAAATAACAACCTTAAGAGAGATTGTAATATAAAGGATAAAGTGGTCATCTTGTTCTTAATATTGCTGTAAAGGGCGGCGCAGTGGCAGAGTTGCTGCCTCACAGGGTCAGAGACCCAGGTTTGATCCTGACTACGGGTGCTGTCTGTACGGAGTTTGTAAGTTCTCCCCGTGACCTGCATGGTTTTCTCTGGGATCTTCATTTTCCACCCACATTCCAAAGTCGTACAGGTTTGTAGGTTAATTGACAGTATAAATGCAAATTGTCCTTAGTGTGCGTGGGATAGTGTTAGTGTGGGGAGTTTGCTGGGCCGAAGGGCCTGTTTCCGCGCTGTATCTCTACACTAAAATATGTGCCAATTTTACCTTTAGAGGCAATATAATCTGGAGCCCTTCTTAAATGGCATTAATTTCAGTTCTTTTTTTCCTGGGAATAAACATCTTTAACACATACCAACTATAGATTCAGCATTAATACCTTTATTGTTCATTAACTACTCAATTAACACCAATTAAGATAGAAGTGTAATTTTATGTTTATTCCCACATTTATCCCTGCCTATAATTAGCACTGCAAGCGAAGGATGTAAATAGTATGTGTTCCAGGTGTTGGATGGTGCAATGTAGAACATTGTTGGTCTGAAGAAGGGTCTCGAGCCGAAACGTCACCCATTCCTTTTCTCTAGAAATGCTGTCTGACCCTCTGAATGCCACAGCACCAGGTGGCGCCACCAGCAGTAGCTGCCTCGCCAACAGTCTGTCTGTCCTTTCTTCTTTTTTGTTATTTTTAGTATGTGTTAAAAAGTATGTTTTGGTGTTCCTCGGTTTGTTTTATGTGGGGGGGTGGGGGATGGGGAGGGAGTTGGGGAATTTCCAATCTCTTACCTCGAATGAGATGCGATTTTTTTCCATATCGTATCTCCGTCCGCACTGCGGCCTAACATCGTGGAGTTGACGGCCTTCCCTGGAGACCGGCCCGGCGCTCCAAGCCGTGGGAGTCTGCGGGACTTTAACATCGTGGAGCTTGCGATCCCTTTGCCGGGGATCGAAGCTCCAACCGCGGGGCCTGTGGACTTTAACATCGTGAAGCCCGTGGTCTCTGGTAAGAAGAGGCCGACTCGGGAGCTCCAAGCCGCGGAGAGAGTTTCAACCGCCCTGACGCAGGAGTTTCGATCACCCCGACGGGGGCTTCGACCGTCGGCTGCGGGGGCTTTGATCACCCCGGCAGCGGATGGTTTGATTGCCCCGACCGCGGGAGAACAAAGAGGAAGTAGTTGGAACTTTATTGCCTTCCATCACAGTGAGGTATGTGGAATTCACTGTGATGGATGTTTATGTTAACCTTTATGTGGCTGTGTGTCTTGTTGCTTTTCACTTAGTATGGCTGTATGGTAACTCAAATTTCACTGTACCTTAATTGGTACATGTGACAATAAACTGACCTTGAAACCTTGAGTTACTCCAACTTTGTGTCTATCTTCAATGTCACACAAAGTAGCACGTATATTGTTCAATGTGTTGCCAGAGAAGGAACAACAAAAAGAATAGCAAAGAATAAGAACATCAAAGATCAATTGAGGCACATTTTCTGGCTCTGATCTCTCTGTTGTAGATATGTTATGTGTGTCTTATGCAAACTCTATTTACGCTGTATCACTAAATCTAAAAATCTAATCTAAAAAAATCTAAAATCAAACAAGGCTTACTTTAACAAAGTTAGGATCTCAACCATGTCATCTTTAGGAATGCAATATGGATCATTCTAAGGACAACCCAGTGCATCACAGTCCCGACTCCCCGCCACCGACTCCGGCTACACACCACGCTGCCCCAGAAATGCAGCCAAAATATTCAAAGACTTATCTCACCCTGGTTATTCCTTCTTCTCCCTGCTCCCCATCGGGCAAAAGATACCGAAGATTGAAAGCATGCACCAACAGACTCTGAAGCAGCTTCTTCCCCTCTGTTATCAGACTTCTGAACTGTCCTTCCATAAGCTAGGGTACTGTCCGATTCACCTCTACCCCATTGTGGACATTGGACTTTGTCAATGGAGTTGATGCGCTACAATGCTGAGAACTATATTCTACATTCTGTATCTTCCCCTTTTCCCTTTAATATATATAATATATATATATATATATATATATATATATATAATATGATCTGTTTGGACAGCACACAAAACAAAGCTTTTCACTGTACCCCAGTACACGTGACAATATTAAACCTAAACCTTTATAGTGTAATGACGTAAGTACATGAAAGAGAAAAATCAACATTTGTTCAAATATGGATTTCTAAAATTCCCAAATTATATATCTTATTGTGCATTTACAGTGTCACATAATAGCTTGCATGCTGCAAATGATGTACAAAAGATCTGTGTAGGAAGGAACTGCAGATGCTCGTTTACAAAGTAGACACAAAATGCTGGAGTAACTCAGCGGGACAGGCAGCATCTCCGGAGAGAAGGAATGGGTGACGTTTCAGGTTGAGACCCTTCTTCAGAAGAAGGACCCTCCGTCTGAGGAAGGGTCTCGACCCAAAACGTCATCCATTTCTTCTACCCGAGATGCTGCCTGTCCCTCCAGGTTACTCCAGCATTTTGTGTCCACAACAGATCTCTGACATCTCTCGACTTACGACAAGATTTTTATTGC
Source organism: Rhinoraja longicauda (assembly GCF_053455715.1). Taxonomy (NCBI): domain Eukaryota; kingdom Metazoa; phylum Chordata; class Chondrichthyes; order Rajiformes; family Arhynchobatidae; genus Rhinoraja; species Rhinoraja longicauda. The sequence continues at coordinate 6,158,666 of NC_135966.1, read as the reverse complement.
AAAATTCCTGTGGAAATTTGCGCTGGAATCTTGGCTATTATTTGATTTACTCAAGAATGGTATCGATGGAAATATTTCAAACCATTTTAGTGAAGACCAGGGACAATAATTTTCTATTTTGAAGGAAAGCAGGCAGGTTAATTGGGAATATTTATTCACAAAATGCTGGAGTAACTCGGCAGGTCAGGCAGCATCTCGGGAGAGAAGGAATGGGTGACGTTTCGGGTCGAGACCCTTCTTCAGGTTAATTGGGAAACCAGTCCACAAGGCTGCATTTTGTTAGCCTGTACTTGGTAACACTGAGCTAGCTCCTGTAGAAGGAGCCCTTCATACACTAAAGAGGTTCCATGCACTGCTGTCAGAATCAGTAATCGAATGCCTTCAGGAAGTTTAAATGATTTATTACGCTCTTTTCATCTTAAACAATATTTGACGTCAGCTTATCCCTGGGTGGAATACATAGCACGGTGGCAAAATAAACGGGATTACATTTAGGATTATGGTGAAAATTCCTTTTTAAAAACAGGGGGGAAAAAAATGGGAACATGGATTAAAATAAAGATTTAATGAAATGCCTGACCTTCAAGAGCAACTTGGTGGGGCAGAACCCTTATCTCATGAAAGGATTTGCTACGTGCACTGTAGTCAATACAGTGGATTACTGGTGTGATTTTGAGCTTCGCTGGTGTGTCTTATGGAGCCGTCAAACTTCACAGACATCACCTCTGGAGTATTTGTATCGGTTTTTCAAGTAATAGAAACATAGAACGTAGGTGCAGGAGTAGGCCATTTGGCCCTTCGAGCCAGCACCGCCATTCATTATGATCATGGCTGATCATCCAAAATCAGTACCCCATTCCTGCTTTCTCCCCATGTCCCTTGATCCCATTAGCCCAAAGCTATATCTAACTTTCTCTTGAAAATATCCAGTGAATTGGCCACCAATGCCTTCTGTGGCAGAGAATTCCACAGATCCGACGACTCTCCAGGTGAAATGATTCGTTCAGGAGAGAATAAATGCTTTCATCATTTCTTCATATTAGCCCAAACTTGACTAATTACTGAAGAGGTGTCAGTATTGACACAGGTGCCAGTGACAAGGGGGCTCGGTTACCATAAAACACAAGTCGTTGTGTTGAGTCTGATTATCCTCAACTCATTTTCAACGAGCCCACAGCTAACAATGCCTGTTTTGGTTACCATCGTTACATTTGCACATCTTCCATTCATTTGTTCTATCTCTCTACATCACCATCTCAGTTCAGTTTAGTTTATTGCCATGTGCAGCGAGGTACAGTGAAAAGCTTTTGTTGCGTGCTAACCAGTCAGCAGAAAGACAATACAAGAGTACAATCGATAAGGGAATAACGTTTAGTGCAAGGTAAAGCCAGTAAAGTCCAATCAAGGATAGTCCGGGAGTCACCAAAGCGGTAGATCGTAGTTCAGCTCCATATCTCTCATTTCCCTTACCCCTGACTCTCAGTCTGAAGAAGGGTCTCGACTCGAAACATCACCTATTCCTTTTCTCCATAGATGCTGTCTGGCCCGCTGAGTTACTCCAGCTGTTTGTGTCTATCTTCGGTATAAACCAGCATTTGCAGTCCCATCCTACATAATTGGCAATCAGTCCGGGCCTATTTCTGCGCTGTATCTCTAAAGTCTAAAAGTCTAAACCCTTTGGGCTTAGATAGGCACAAAACACTGGAGTAACTCAGCAGGTCAGGCAGCATCTCTGGAGAACATGGATAGGTGACATTTCACAGAGTGCTGGAGTAACTCAGCGGGTCAGGCAGCATATCTGGAGAGAAGGAATAGTTGACGTTGCGAGCTGGAATGTTTCTTTAGACCCAATTTCCAGTAGATATGTGCTAGTTCTTGAGTTCACCATCTCCCTCCCTTCACCTCACATCCTTATCCCCGAGCACATCTCTTAGTCTCAAAAGGTTACCCCCAGCCAAGTGATTTGGATACATCCACCACTGGCATAACCAGAATTACACAGCAGATCAGGCAGCACCCATAGTCACACCATCTACCAAAACCACAAATAAAAGATGCATAGGCCAGTGCAGATGCAAAGCGCTGGAGTAACGCTTGTCCAGTCCTGAAAGCTACTGCATCCATGATCTCCAGAGGTGATGCCTGACCTGCAGCATGGTGGTGAATCTGTGGAATTCTTTGACACAGAAGGCTGTGGAGGCCAAGTCAGTAGAATTATTTAAGGCAGAGAGAGATAGGTTTTTGATTAGTACAAAGGTTATGGGGAGAAGGTAGAATGGGGTTAGGAGGTAGGGATACATCAGCCATGATTAAATAGTGGAGTGGACTTGATGGGCCGAATGGCCTAATACTGCTCCTATCACTAGTGAACATAAACCAGCGTAGCACAGGAACAGACCCTTCAGCCAACAATGTCTGCACAGAACATGATGGCAAGTTAAACGACTCTGCTCTGCCTGACGGGATCCATATCTCTCCATTCCCTGCACATCCATGCACCTTAAGAATAAGGGGTAGGCCATTTAGTACTGAGAATCTATGTTTCTATCTAAAAGCTTCTTAAATGCAACCATCATATCTGCCTCCATCACCACCCTGGTCATGTGTTCCAGGCACCCACCACCCTCTGTGTGAAAGAAGTGCCTTGCCCATCTGCTTTAAACCTTGCCCCTCTCATCTTAGAGATATGACCTCTGGAACTTGAGATTTCCACCCTGGGTAAAATAGGTTCCAACTGTCTACCCGGTCTACGTCTCTACACTTCCCTCCGGTCTCCCCTCAGTAACCCTACTGGCATTCCAGAGAAACCAATCCAAGTTTGTCCAATTTGTCATGGGTAATAACCTTTAATCCAGGCAGCATTCTGGTAAACCTCTTCTGCACCCTCTAAAGAGTCTCCACATACCTGCAAACCAGGTTTATGATGCACTTGATGCAATTTTATGCTGATACAAGTTCATGGTGCACATTGATGCAATCGCAAAGAAAGCCCACCAACGCCTCAACTTCCGCAGAAGATTGAGGAGATTCGGCTCGCCAACGTATACTCACGCAAACGTCTACAGGTGTGTGGTAAGAGAGCGCATTGTATGGTTGCATCACGGCCTGGATCGGCAACTTGAACTCCTAGGAACAAAGAAGTTTACAAAAAGTGGGGTGAGCCCTAGCCACGCTCTCATTTCACTCCTGCCATCGGGAAGAAGGTACAGGAGCCTGAAAACTGTAACATCCAGGTTCAGGAACAGCTTCTTCCCTGCAGCCAACTCTACAATCTCCAAATAGGTCCAAACTATATAGACTTGGGAACATTATTTTAGATTTAGAGATACAGTGCGGAAACAGGCCCTTCGGCCCACCGGGTCCGCGCCGCCCAGCGATCCCCGCACATTAACACTATCCTACACACACTAGGGACAATTTTTTTTACATTTGCCCAGCCAATTAACCTACATACCTGTATGTCTTTGGAGTGTGGGAGGAAACCGAAGATCCCGGAGAAAACCCACGCAGGTCACGGGGAGAACGTACAAACTCCGTACAGACGGCGCCCGTAGTCAGGATTGAACCCGAGTCTCCGGCGCTGCATTCGCTGTAAGGCAGCAACTCTACCGCCGCGCCACCGTGCCGTTATTTTTGACTTTGTACTACTTTTGTCTATTTATTTGTGTATTTTTAATATATACTGAACTTTTTTTTTAGTTGACAATTCTGGGTTTTGCAAAGTACTATGGTTACATATTCTGTTGTGCTGCTGGAAGCAAGAATTTAATTGTTCCATTTTCGGGTCAACAAAACACTCTTGACTCTTGCGACAGAGAGGCAAGGGAGGAGGTCGCAATAGGGGACTTCCCTGTAGGAATGCAGGATAAGGGAGTGTAACGAATAAAGAAATGTAACTATGGTGCAAGACAAAAAGGGGGGTGCAATCATGGAGTAAATAGGAAAAGGAAAGAAGTCTTGGGAAGGTGTGACAGGGACAGACAAAAATACTATCAGAGTTTGTTAAACGTGGTGGGGAACATAAAAACTTGGTCTCTTCACCAACTCTGTGCAAGGACATTTAAATATTAGGATATAACTCACTGTCACTCCTTAATTCCCAACCTATGAAATAAGCAGTTGTTTTCGATACTTAAATTATCATTCTGGTATGTCAACCAGTTATACTGGCTGGTTTAGAGACGAGACTTGGCCACAAATATTTGATTTAGAGATATGGTAAAAAAAATCATGATTTTAAACTATAATTCAGCAGATAACCGTACAGTCTTATAACCTTGGAGACATTTCCTTTACCTTGGTTTCAGATTTCCATAACCAGATTATTTTTTTAATAAACCCTTCATTATTAGTTAGGAAGTCTGGAGCCTACTAGGGAGAAGGCAATTCTCGATTTTGTTGTGTAATGCACCTGATCTGATAAGGGGACTTGAGGTAAAAGAGCCCTTAGGATGCAGTGATCACAATATGATAAGTTTTACTCTCCAAATTGAGAGGGAGATGGGAAAATCGGAAGTGTCAGTATTACAGTATAACAAAGGGGATTACAGAGGCATGAGGCAGGAGCTGGCCAGAATTGACTGGAATGAGGCCCTAGCAGGGAAGACGGTGGAACAGCAATGGCAGGTATTCCTGGGAATAATGCAGAAGTTGCAGGATCAATTTATCCCAAAGAGGAGGAAAGATTCCAAGGGGAGTAAGATTATTATGGGGTTGGACACGTTAGAGGCAGGAAACATGTTCCCAATGTTGGGGGAGTCCAGAACAAGGGGCCACAGTTTAAGAATAAGGGGTAGGCCATTTAGAACTGAGATGAGGAAAAACTTTTTCAGTCAGAGTGGTGAATCTGTGGAATTCTCTGCCTCAGAAGGCAGAGGAGGCCAATTCTCTGAATGCATTCAAGAGAGAGCTAGATAGAGCTCTTAAGGATAGCGGAGTCAGGGGGTATGGGGAGAAGGCAGGAACGGGGTACTGATTGAGAATGATCAGCCATGATCACATTGAATGGCGGAACTGGCTCGAAGGGCCGGGTGGCCTCCTCCTGCACCTAATGTCTAAGTCCATATGTTCATAAGTTCATAAATCTTGGGAGCAGAATTAGGCCATTTGGCCCATCACGTCTACGCCATTCAATCATGGCTGATCTATCTTTCCCTTGCAACCCCATTCTCCTGTCTTCTCCCCATAACCCTTGACATAACCATTACTAAACAAGAATCTGTCAATGTCTGCCTTAAAAGTACCCATTGTCGGCCTCCACAGCCTTCTGTGACAATGAATTCCACAGATTCACCACCCTCTGACTAAAGAAATTCCACCTCTTCTCCTTTCTAAAGGTGCGTTCTTTTATTCTGAGGTTGTGGCCTCTGGTCCTAGATGCTCCCCCTAGTTATCAACTAGTTATTAAATATGTCCATGGGACTATCTTCGAATCGAATTGACAATCACATCACAAAGTTTGCATTTCAGACTTTGAAATTCTGCTTCGAGGAACATTTCTCTTTATCTAGAACAACCTGGTCCAATGTTTTTGGTAAAGTTTTGAGTTCATTTGATAAACGGAAGAAGTTACCAAAGATTTCTACAAATTCTAACCTCGTTATTATGACCAACATGCATTTTCTATTCTTACGAGTCCACATCCTGCAGAAATCATGTCATTTTTTGCAATACAGCCTCTGTTGTTGTGAAGTTGGAAACCGGCCCTTTGGCCCACCAAATCCACGCCGATCAGCGATCACCCCGTACACCAACACTATCCTACACAGTAGGGACCATTTACAGAAGCCAATGAACCGCACGTCTTTGAGATGTGCGAGGAAACCAGAGCACCCGGAGAAAAACCACGCAGGTCACTGGGAGAACGCACTAACTCCATACAGACAAGCACCCATAGTCAGAATCGAACCTGGATCTCTGGCTGTGCAAGGCAGCAACTCTACTGCTGCACCACTGTGCCGCCCTCTTTGCAACAGTCCCACATCCGTTTATTTGAGTGAAAATTATTTTTCATGGGTCATGAGTTGTTGAAAGAATGCAAGTGGGTTAGTACATTTTTCAGAGTCCTCGTGGGTACAATTCTGCTTTAACAGGAGCAACCTGTTTTTCTTTGATCATTCTACTTCAGAGTTAACCCATTTATTTTCTTTGATCAGGAGCTCAATACACATTTAATCTTTTGCATGCCGTATTCTTTCTTTACATCTGTGCCGTTCTTTACCGCACGGTGGCGCAGCGGTAGAGTTGCTGCCTTGCTGTGCCAGAGACCGGAGTTCAATGCTGTCCAAGGGGGCTGTCCAGACGGAGTTTGTACATTCTCAATGTGACCCTGTGGGTTTTCTCCGGGTGCTTCGGTTTCCTCCCATACTCCAAAGGCATGCAGGTTTGTAGGTTAAATGGCCTCGGTAAAATTGTAAATAGTCCCTAGTGTGTGCCAATTAACCTGTAAACCCAACACCACTTTGGGAAGTGGGAGGAAATCGGAGCACCCAGAGGAAACTCACACTGACATGGAAAACATGCAAACACCACACAGACTGCACCCGAGATCAGGATCGATCCTGGGTCTCTGGTGTTGTGAGGCAGCAGCTTCACCAGCTACAAGCTACTCTTGTGATCCCTATACAGCAAGCTTTTTCTGACACAATTTCTGACTCTGTCATTCAGTCTTTTGATGCCCCATGCTATTGTTCATTGACATTTATAACTACCAATCTAAAATAAGCATTTGACTAATTTCCGAATGATATCATCTCCATAACCATTACATTTCCAGCAAAACGACTTCACGTTAACAGAGACTGTAATGTAAAAGTGACCTGCCAGAGGTATGTACCATTATGACAGGGAAAGATAGGGCAGACAATCAGAATACTCTTTTCTGGGATGGAAATAGCAAAGACAGAGGGCAGAGCTTTTAGGTGAGAGGGGCAAAAAGTTTAAAGATGTGTGGGCGAGTTGATTTGTACAGAAGGGTGGGTATCTTTAAAGCACTGCCAAGGTTGATGCTGAAGGCAGATATGGCATTTAAGAGACCTTTGGATAGGTACATGTATATGCAGGGAATGGAGGGATATGGATTGCGTGCAGAGTTGGTCTCAGCATCATGTTCAGCACAGACATTGTGGGCCGAATGGCCTGTTCTTGTGCTGTTCTATGTCCATATTTTCTAAACAATGTGGACTCATAAGTTCTAAGAGCAGAATTAGGCCATTCGGCCTCAAGTCCACTCTGCCATTCAACGATGGCTGATCTATCTCTCCCCCTCAACCCCATTATCCTGCCTTCTCCCCATAACCCATGAGACCCGTACTAATCAAGAATCCACCAATGAGAGTATAAGAAAATAACTGCAGATGCTGGTACAAATCGAAGGTATTTATTCAAAAAATGCTGGAGTAACTCAGCAGGTCAGGCAGCATCTCAGGAGAGAAGGAATGGGCGACGTTTCGGGTCGAGACCCTTCTTCAGACTGATGGGAGTACTAATAAAAGTAGATCAGTATTTAATAAATCTTTCATTGTTAGCTAGGAAGCTCATATGTTCATGTTCATAAATCATAGGAGCAGAATTAGGCCATTTGGCCCATCGTCTACTCCGTCATTCAATCATAGCTGGACTATCTCTCCCTCTCAACTCCATTCCCCTTCTCCCCCTAACCCTCGAGGCCTTCACCATTCAAGAATCTACTAATAAGAGTAGATGCTTACCCCAAAAGAATTATAAAATACACAAAAGGAGATATTGAAGATTTATTGCTTGCATATTGGCTCAATGGTCTGCAGAAAGCCATCTGTACATGTGGATAAAATATTTAATTTCAGAATGTTTGGTTGCTATCTTAAAAGTGTGCCATTTATTTTTACTCGGTATATATAAGGGATTGTGTGTGCCACATAATCCGTTTTTGACAACGTCAGTCCCTGCAAAGCTCCTACACCTTGTGAGAGAATACCATGTGGATCTTACATTCATCAACTGAGCCCATACCTGTCATGTATTCTATATTTACCAATTCTATTTTTATTCTTTTGAAAGGAGGATTTGGATATAGATGAGAGAAATATGTTGGTCCAGATATTGTACAAAAATAACATTCGATCTTTTATAGAGTCCTAGAGTGATACAGTGTGGAAACAGGCCCTTCGGCCCACCTTGCCCACACCGGCCAACATGCCCCATCTAGACTTGTCCCACCTGGCTGTGTTTGGCCCTTCAAACCTGTCCTAACCATGTACCTGTCTAAATGTTTCTTAAACATTGGGATAGTCCCAGCCTCAACTACCTCCTCTGGCAGCTTGTTCCATACACCCACCACCCTTTGTGTGAAAAAGCTAACCCTTAAATTCTTAAATCTTTTTCCCTTCACCTTAAACCTATGTCCTCTGGTCCTCGATTCCCCTTCTCTGAACGAGAGACTCTGTGCGCCTACCCGATCTATTTCTCTCATGATTTTATACACCTCATTCTCCTGGAAAAAACATGGCAATTATAGTGAAGGTATCACAAAATGCTGGAGTAACTCAGCAGGTCAGGCAGCATCTCAGGAGAGAAGGAATGGGTGATGTTTCGGGTCGAGACCCTTCTTCAGACTTGATAGTCTGTGTCAAAATGTGGTCGTAGAGTAGGAGGGCAGGAGAAATCACAGAGGGGGAGCAGCGAGAGAGCATGTTGCTAAACTCTCGTCGAAGAGAGGAGGAGAACTTCTTCAAAGTGGACATACCTTGAGGAGAAATCGCAGTGGAGCAACAGGTAGTATGGGAAAATAACTAAGGGCGGCACGGTGGCGCAGCGGTAGAGTTGCTGCTTTACAGCGAATGCAGCGCCGGAGACTCAAGTTCGATCCTGACTACAGGCGCCGTCTGTACGGAGTTTGTACGTTCTCCCCGTGACCTGCGTGGGTTTTCCCTGAGATCTTCGGTTTCCTCCCACACTCCAAAGACGTACAGGTATGTAGGTTAGTTGACTGGGTAAAATGTTTTAAAAAATTGTCCCTAGTGTGTAGGATAGTGTTAATGTGCGGGGATCGCTGGCCGGCGCGGACTCGGTGGGCCGAAGGGCCTGTTTCCACGCTGTATCTCTTTCTAAAATCTAAAAAAATCAACGCTATCCTACACACACTAGGGACAATGCACAATTTTACTGAAGCCAATAAGCCTTCAAACCTGTACGTCTTTAGAGCGTGGCAGGAAACCGGAGTTCCTGGAGAAAACCCACGCGGGTATCAAGGAGAACGGACAAACTCCGTACAGACAAGCCCCTATATTCAAGATCAAACAAGGTTGAGGCAGCAACTCTGCCGCTGTGCCAGCGTGGCTGGCCTATTGAAAATGTTGATTATATATTTATCCAAGGGAGAGACTGACAGAATCAATGACATTAAGGCTCTTGGATTTACGCAGATATTTGATACAGACTACCGCAGGGTGTCTGGATTTAAGTTCTGCTCCTGCTTTCTCCACAGACGGCGAGGTTATGTTCTGTGCTGTGATGTTAGCAGGAAGCTACACTTGGAGGCTCGATTCTTGCCAAAGTGCGGCTCAGTAATCCATCCTAAGTTGTGACCAATTACCATGATATCAGTGGAGCGGATAATCACAACTTTATATTCAAGTACTTTTGTCGCAGTCAATTGAAACACTGTGCATCCCGAGCAGAAATTATATTTTGCTTCTGCAAAGTAACAGCAGAGAACGTCCACTATATCATTATAAAAGGGACAAAGCCAAAAGCCTTTCACCATGGGAAAGCCACACAAGGGTGGTGAACCTGTGGAATACATTACCACAGAAGGTTGGAGAGGCCAAGTCAATGGTTATTTTTTTTAGGCAGAGACAGATAGATTCATGATTAGTATGGGTATCAGTGGGTTATGGGGAGAAGGTCAGAGAATGAGGTTAAGAGGAAAAGAATGGCGGAGTAGACTTGATGGGGTGAATTCTGCTCCCATCTCTTACTTTTTAGATTTAGAGATACAGCGCGGAAACAGGCCCTTCGGGCCCACCGAGTCCGCGCCGCCCAGCGATCCCCGCACACTAACACTATCCTACACACACTAGGGACAATTTTTACATTTACCCAGTCAATTAACCTACATACCTGTACGTCTTTGGAGTGTGGGAGAAAACCCACGCAGGTCACGGGGAGAACGTACAAACTCCGTACAGACGGCGCCCGTAGTCAGGATCGAACGCGAGTCTCCGGCGCTGCATTCGCTGTAAGGCAGCAACTCTACCGCTGTGCCACCGTGAACTTCTTCAGTCTGAAGAAGGGTCTCGACCCCAAAAACCGTCACAAATTCCTTCTCTCCAGAGATGCTGCCTGTCCCGCTGAGTTACTCCAGCATTTTGTGTCTACCTTCAAGAAGTGGCAAATCCTACATTATGATCACCAAGACATGATTTTTTTTTTGCCAGAGAAATGACTTTTAAATGACTCCAACTGCTGTATAAATGCAAATTTACTAATTATTCAGTAAATCTATTCAAAATAATTCCCGCACGGTGAATAATTTAAAACAAAACTGTTGCTTCATAGACTGGAGGGCAGATATTTCAGAACTTCAGTAGGTTGGAGGAGGTGACGGAAATGGGGAAGGATAGAAAGCATGTACGTTAAATTTCCAGCAGGGACCTCAGCCTGATGCTCAACAATAAAACTCACCCCGCGACTTGGGACATTTCTGCATGTGTGCAAGAGTTGCAAACCTGACTGACCGAATTGAATGGTTTGAAAGATACAGCATGGAATCAGGCCCTTCGGCCCATCGAGTCCACGCTGACTATTTATTCATACTAGTTCTGTATTATCCCACTCTCTCATTCGCTTCCTACACACTGTAGGGCAATGTACATAGGCTAATTAACTTTAGTTTAGTTTATTTTAGAGATAGAGCATGGGTCCTAAGAAAGGTCTTGATCCAAAACGTCACCTATTCCTTTTCTCCAGAGATGCTGCCTAACCTGCTGAGTTACTCCAGCAATTTGTGTGTCTGTCTTCAGTGTGGAAACACGCCCTTTGGCCCACAGAGTCCACGCCGACCATTGATCACCTATTCACACTATTTATTCACAAAATGCTGGAGTAACTCAGCAGGTCAGGCAGCATCTCGGGAGAGAAGGAATGGGCGACGTTTCGGGTTGAGACCCTTCTTCAGACTGATGTCAGGGGGGCGGGACAAAGGAAGGATATAGGTGGAGACAGGAAGATAGAGGGAGATCTGGGAAGGGGGAGGGGAAGAGAGGGACAGAGGAACTATCTAAAGTTGGAGAAGTCGATGTTCATACCACTGGGCTGCAAGCTGCCCAGGCGAAATATGAGGTGCTGTTCCTTCAATTTCCGGTGGGCCTCACTATGGCACTGGAGGAGGCCCATGACAGAAAGATCAGACTGGGAATGGGAGGGGGAGTTGAAGTGCTCGGCCACTGGGAGACCAGTTTGGCCAACACGGACCGAGCGCAGGTGTTGAGCGAAGCGATCGCCGAGCCTGCGCTTGGTTTCGCCGATGTAAATAAGTTGACATCTGGAGCAGCGGATGCAATAGATGAGGTTGGAGGAGGTGCAGGTGAACCTATTCACACTAGTTCTATGTTATTCCACTCTCTCATCCGGTACCTGCACACTAGGGGGCAATTTACAGAGAGCCAATTAACCTGCAAACACTGTGAGAGGAGACCGGAGCACTCCATGCTGGGAAGAGAGAACGTGCAAACTCCGCACAGATAGCACCCGAGGTTAGAATTGAGCCCCTGTGGTAGTTGCGACAGGTACTATGTTTAAGAAACATTTAGTCAGGTACATGAATAGGGTTCGAGGGATATGGGCAAATGCAGGCGGGGGGGCTTGTGTCGATGGGGTATGTTGGTTAGTGTGGGCAAGTTGGGCCGAAAGGCCTGTGTCCACGTTGAATAACTTGAATAAATAAACCTCCTTCATAAGCATTAGGAGCAGAATTAGGCCATTCAGCCCATCAAGTCTACTCCACCATTCAATCATGGTTGATCTATCTTCCCCTCTTAACCCCATTCTCCTGCCTTCTCCCTGTAACCCCCTGTAATCCTTCAATAGCACTGACAGGCACAGGAACTGCTCATCATTCCACGACTCCTAAACATGCCGTTTGATTGACAAGAAATATTTAAATAATCTCAAAGATACACAAAAAGCTGGAGCAAATCAGCAAGACAGGCAGCATCTTTGGAGAGAAGGAATGGTGACGTTTTGAGTCGAGACCCTTCTTCAGACGAGAGAAATAATCTTGTTCCATTTATCACTTTCACCGAGGAAGTAGGTTTTATCGTTTTCCACCTCGCCTGCAGACTGTGTAACTGCCAGGAACATAGGTCATGGTGACTTGCAGTTGCTTCATTTTAACCAATGACCCATTAAATAATACATCAAACTGTGACAAATGGATTCATGAATTGTGTGTAACATTGTCGACCTCAGCTAGAAGCTTGAGCGATGATCAGTTATTCTAGAGAGAAAGGGGATTTAGTTTCCTGTGAATTAATATCAAGTTTAATGGTCAGTCTGAAGAAAGTTTCTGACCCAAAATGCCACCTATTCATGATCTCCAGAGATACTGCCTGATCCACTGAGTTACTCCAGCACTCTGTGTCTTTTTTTAAATGGTTAACTTTCTAGCTTCTGATTTATTTTTAAGGAAACGGCACAGTGGTGCAGCTGTAGAGTTGGTGCCTCAAAGCGCCAGAGACCGAGGTTCGATCCTGACTACGGGTGCTGTCTGTACGGAGTTTGTACGTTCTCCCTGTGACTGCGTGGGTTTTCTCCGAGATCTTCGGTTTCCTCCCACACTCCAAAGACTTACAAGCTTGTAGGTTAATTGGCTGGGTATAAATGTATAAGTGTGTGTAGGATAGTGTTAATGTGCAGGAATCACTGGTCGGTGCGGACTCAGTGGGCCGAAGGGCCTGTTTCCACACTATGTCTCTAAACTAATCTAATTAGCCATTTCCCTCAAATGAAGGCTGAATCAATGGTCATGTCCCACCTGTGTGTTCACTTCATGTTCAGAACATTTTTAATTAAAAGTCTCATTCCTAGATAAATTTCTAATACTTCATTCATTCCTGGACCTTTTCACAATGTCTATTTGCAATAGGAGATAGTGGTGCAGCACTTACAGCGCCAGAGACCTGGGTTCGATCCTGACTCCGGTGCTGTCTGTATGGAGTTTGGACATTCCGTCTGTGACCGCGTGGGCTTTCTCTGGGTGTTCCGGTTTCCTCTCACATTCTAAAGACATACAGGTTTTAGGTTAATTGGCGTCTGTAAAATTGTCCCTGGTGTGCGGAATGCGAAACTGAGAATAACAGAACTAGTAAATTGTGATGCAGAGAATTTACCCAAGATAGACACAAAAAGCTGGAGTAACTCAGCGGGTCAGGCAGCATCTCTGGAGAGAAGGAATGGGTGATGTTTCGGGTCGAGACCCTTCTTCAGACTGATGTCAGGGAGGCGGGAGAAAGATAGATAAGGAAGTGTGAAGTTGTGAAAACAGGGCAAAGGGAATGGAGATCAATGTAAATGTAGAGTAGATCATTGTTAGCTGGGAGAAGGCAACAAAGCAAACAGAGATAAAATGTAGTCGGAGACAGTAAGACTAGTCGGAGAACTGGGAAGGGGAGGGATGGAGAGAGAGGTAAAGCAAGGGTTACTTGAAGTAAATTGTGATCGCTGGTCGGCGTGGACTCGCTGGCTGAAGGGCCGGTTTCCACGCTGTATCTTTAGATTAGTTTCGAGATACCCCATAGAAATAGGCCCTTCAGCAGACAGACGTGATCACCCGTACACTAGTTCTATCCTACGCACTGGGGACAAACTTACAGAAGCCAATTAACCTATAAACCTAGATGTCTTTGGAGTGTGGGAGGAAACCGGAGCACCCGGAGAAAACCCGCATGGTCACGGAGAACGTACAAACTCTGTACCGGCAGCACCCGAGGTCAGGATAGATCCCGGGTGTCTGGCGCCGTGAGGCAGCATCTCCACCGTTGAGCCACTGTGCTGCTAATCATTCCGCAAGATTTCAAACGGAAACACAAATTTCTAAGCTGAAGTAAAAGGACACGTTGGAAAAGGGGAAAGCAAATAAATATGAACAGAATTAAAATGCAGGAGTGATTATTAAGGTACAATTAAGTGCCAGTAGTTAGTGACAGGCAGATTCTGGTGATGATAATGAATACTACAATGGTGGAGCCAGCAACTGCAGAGCGACCTTGTACAAGTGTTGAACTGACAGGTGGACATTCAGAATCAATACAGGCTTTTGGCTGCAAGAAAATGCAAAGCCCAATTTGCCAGGGAACTGGATTAACATCAACAGGGATTAACAAGGCAGGTTTCAGTTTCAACTGTGCAGGTTTCTTTAGCTCTTTCATATCGACAGGCTTGAAAATCTTTCCAGGTCAAAACCTCTGAAATAGCCTCTAACATTCAAATGCCCTTTTAAACAATATGAAGGCACCAATGTACAAGAATCTCAATAATCATCTGACGTGCACTTTCAAGACAAGGGGCTTGGATAAGTCAATTGTCTTATTCTCAAAGGCTACGTGCCGTTGCCTTGAAGGTTGTAAACACCCTGCTGTCTTTTGACAAAATTTTATTCAAGCAATTTATTTAACGCAACCCGACCCGAAACGTCACCCATTCCTTCTCTCCCGAGATGCTGCCTGACCTGCTGAGTTACTCCAGCATTTTGTGAATAAAAATCTTCGATTTGTACCAGCATCTGCAGTTATTTTCCTACACTACTTGTTGCTCCACTGCGATTTCTCCTCAAGGTATGTCCACTTTGAAGAAGTTCTCCTCCTCTCTTCGACGAGAGTTTAGCAACATGCTCTCTCGTTGCTCCCCCTCTGTGATTTCTCCTGCCCTCCTACTCTACGACCACACCTGGGCTTTAGAAATGCCACTAAGGGGAGTGGAAAAATTGAGACGGTTGCTATCACGCTGGCAGTTAGAAATAAAGAGGTCCAGAGAGGGGGAGAAGGCCATTCTGGGGAATCCCACCCAAGTCGCACTAGCTTCTCATTTTCACCCTACAAACAGCTTACAATGGCCCGTTTCCTTTACCATCGTTACATTTTTGCATATCTTTCATTCATTGTTCTTTATCTCTCCACATCACCGTCTATATCTTTCGTTTCCCTTATCCCTAACCAGTCTGAAGGGTCTCCAACCGAAACGTCACCCATTCCTTCTCCAGAGATGCTGCCTATCCTGCAGTTATCCAGCTTTTTGTGTCTTTCTTCCCTTCATGATTATGTTCAATTAGCTAAATTAGACTCTGCAACGGCATTGGCCTTTAAACAAATCTTCATTCGCAAAAAAGATGAATACTGATGAGTACAGAAGTCAAGCTTAACTTACCCTTCATTTTTCTTCACGTCAGTGGTATGCTAGGCTGGTTTTACTTGCACATAAGGCCGAATGGCCTCCTCCTGCACCAATTGTCTATTGTCTATAGTTTAGAGATACCACACGGAAACTGACCCTTTGGCCCACCAAGTCCACACCAGCCAGCCATTGATCACCCATTCACACTAGTTCTATGTGATCTCACTTTCTCAACCATTCCCTACACACTAGGGACAATTTACACCTTCCATGTTCCCCAGAGATGCTTCCTGACCCGCTGAGTTACTTCAGCACTATGTGCCCTTTTTGGCATGTTAGTTAATTAGAATGACCACAGACAGCAAAAATGGTCATTGCTGGAAAGAATTACAAAGCATGCTTAGATTTGTACATTAAATACAGTTATCTAAATAACATCAAATGATGGTCCGTATGCTAGTATCCAAATATAATTAAATTCAAGTCAAAGATAGACACAAAAAGCTGGAGTAACTCAGCAGGCCAGGCAATAGACAATAGACAATAGACAATAGGTGCAGGAGTAGGCCATTCAGCCCTTCGAGCCAGCACCGCCATTCAATGCGATCATGGCTGATCACTCTCAATCAGTACCCCGTTCCTGCCTTCTCCCCATACCCCCTCACTCCGCTATCCTTAAGAGCTCTATCCAGCTCTCTCTTGAAAGCATCCAACGAACTGGCCTCCACTGCCTTCTGAGGCAGAGAATTCCACACCTTCACCACTCTCTGACTGAAAAAGTTCTTCCTCATCTCCGTTCTATGTGATCCCACTTGTGGCAGCACCTCTGAAGAGAAGGAATGGGTGACGTTTCGGGTTGAGACCCTTCTTCAGTTTAAATTTAAGTCAGTTTATTTCCGATATACATACTTCAGAAGATAAATAATATTTGCTGTTGACTCAGATTAAGTTACATCAGGAAGATTTGTCCAAAGGCAGGATTTAGGTTGTAGACAGACTTATTTGTTTTAAGCAATTCACATTAATAAAATATCAAATGTCTTAAGTTGTTTATTTTATACCATCCTCAAGATGTGCAAATTGATATTATAAAAATTAATGCATGCACACTTAAACACCAACAGTTGCTTATCATTCATTTAAAATGGATTAGGAACAGTAAAGATTTATAAAGTTAATTCCTACAAAAAGTCATAGACCTTGTATCGTTATATTCAACAATTTCTCAACTTCTTCCACAAATTGGAGAGGTGCTTACTGTTCTTTTCCCTCAATGGGTTCAATTTATAGAAACAGAACATAAGATTATAAGGAATAGCAGTAGAATTAGGCCATTCGGCCCCTCAAGACTACTCCGCCATTCAATCATGGCTGCTCTATCTCTCCCTCTTAACCCCATGTTCCTGCCCAGACCTCCCAACATTTGCTTTTACAAATTCATAATTTTGATGTCCAAAATTCAGAATTTTACATTAAATTTCATAATATGGCACGTAATGCAACTTTTCAGCAAAAAAAAGGTATGCATGCCAAATGCGCATACGCTTTGCGCTACATTCATGTGTGAAAAACAACTATTATTTCCAACAGTCTGTAGTTCTTGGACTACATGTACAATGTCAGGCCTATCATGAGTATATTCTGCTATTTATAGAAAGGTTATTGAACAGAGATACTTTTTGCAAAACAAAGAAAAAATTGTTTTGCTTTTTCTATTTTGCTTTTTCTTTACACATCCCAATTCTTTTGATATTCAAGAACAACGGTCATAAAATGTATGACTAAGTTATGAAGAAAGAATTGATATATGCGGCTCGACTAAGCATACGGAAGTATTTGAAGCAAATTCGCACATTAATTGATAATCAGCCCAAAAAGGTGGTAGTTGGCTTTTCTGCTGTGTTTTATATTTTTACCCCGTCTTAATTAATTAATATAGTTATATAATTTTGCACTTAAATTTAATATTTACTCATTATAGTTCCACCACTGATTTTCTGGCACTTTTGGTTCCAGAGCTTTGCTGGTTTATCCAGCCGGCCAAGGAAGTCGGCTATGGGGATAGATGTGCTGGCTCCAGCTGGGCTGGAGATCCAGAGCCCCGGCTGCAGGTTGCAAATTCAACCCACCGATCGGCCGTGGAAGTCCCGATGAGGTCAAGATTGGTTGTCTTGCCCAGCCTAGGTGCCACATTTTCGGGGAGACTTCCAGGGCGCGGGGGATTTCTCGCGGAACCCCTAGCGACCGAATTGACAAATTGCAATTACCGACTGTTTTGTGGAAAAATGAGGGGCGAAATCGGAATTGCGGAAATTAAATAAGAAAGCAGAAACTTTCCGCCAAATTCAGAAGGGTTGGGAGGTGTGCCTGCCTTCTCCCCATAACCTCCGACACCAGTACTAAGCATAGAACAGTACAGTGCAAGAAGGATCTGCAGATGCTGGTTTAAACCGTAGATAGACACAAAAAGCTGGAGTAACTCAGCGGGACAGGCAGCATCTCTGGAGAGAAGGAATGGGTGACGTTTCATTCAAACGTCATTCATTCCTTGTCTCCAGAGATGCTGCCTGTCCCGCTGAGTTACTCCAGCTCCTTGTGTCTATCTATAGAACAGTGCAGCACAGGAACAGGCCCTTCAGCCCACAAAGTCTGTGCCAAACTTAATGCGCGTTAAGCTAATCTCTGCCTGCATTTGATCCATATCCTTCCATATGAATAGAAATATCTGGAAGCCTCTTAAATGCTTGTCCCAGCCTCCACCACCACCTCTGACAGAACGTTCCAGGCACCCACCACCATCGGAGTCATCTCCTTTAATCTTTGTCCCTCTCACCTTAAAGCTAAGCCCTCTGGGTTACCTTTGAAAATATGCTTATCATTTAGCAGTTAATTAAAGAACAGTGTTGTGGTGTTGTTGGAATAGTTCTGGCTGGTTACTCTTTCCCTGCAATGAACAAAGATAAATTTGCAGTTGAACCCATACCATTGATGGTCCAAAACAGGCCGTGGAGAGGCTGAGGCATCAGAGGTTTGTAAATTCTAGGAGGAGAATTAATCCAGATTGTCCATGGGAAGCAAAGTGGCAAACAACAGTGGAACGTACTTAGGGCCGCTTAGAGACCAATCAACCTACAACCCCACGCGTCCTTGGGATGCATGAGACAACCTGAGCACCCGGAGAAAATGGACGTGGCCACAAGAACATGCAAACTCCACACAAGCAGCACCAGAGATCAGGATCGAACCTGGGTCTCCAGTGCTGTGAGCCAGTGGCTCTGAGAGAGCGGGGCTGAACGACTACTTGGTGACCAGCGATCCCCGCACACAAACACTATCCTCTACACACTTGGGACAATTTTAGACATTCTAGCCTTAGAGGGAGTACAGAGAAGGTACACCAGATTGATCCCTGGGATGGCAGGACTTTCATATGAAGAAAGACTGGATAGACAAGGCTTGTACTCGCTGGAATTTAGAAGACTGAGGAGGGATCTTATAGAAACATGTAACATTCTTAAGGGGTTGGAGAGGCTAGATGCAGGAAGATTGTTCCCGATGTTGGGGAAGTCCAGAACCAGGGGTCACAGCTTAAGGATAAGGGGGAAGTCTTTTAGGACCAAGATGAGAAAACATTTCTTCACACAGAGAGTGGTGAGTCTGTGGAATTCTCTGCCACAGAAGGTAGTTGAGGCCAGTTCATTGGCTATATTTAAGAGGGAGTTAGATGTGGCCCTTGTGGCTAAAGGGATCAGGGGGTATGGAGAGAAGGTAGGTACAGGTTACTGAGCTGGATGATCAGCCATGATCATATTGAATGGCGGTGCAGGCTCGAAGGGCCGAATGGCCTACTCCTGCACCTATTTTCTATGTTTCTATGTTTCAATTTACAGTTTTTACTGAAGCCAGTTAACCTGCAAACCTGCACGTCTTTGGAATGTGGGAGGAAACCGGAGCACCCGGAGAAAACCCACGGGGTCACGGGGAGAGCGTACAAACTCCACACAGACACACCCACAGTCAGAACTGACCCCAGGTCTCTGGCGCTGTAAGGCAGCAACACTACTGCTGCGCATTTGTGTTTTCGTGAATAAAGACATGCTAAACGCAAGAGAATTAAAAAAAAAAAGCATTTTCATCACTTTAATGAAAAAAGCCACACAAATCATACATTCATAATGGTGACAGGAATGTCAATGTGAATATGCAAATTGAATTGATTAGAAAATTAACTTTCTCCACATCTGAAAGAAAAATTCCATTATGAAGCCCAGATTACATTTATTATGCTGAAAGAGTAAATATGTTAATGAGGGATCTCAATTAAAACTAAAATGTATGTGAAGATAACGATGATTACAAAATACAGAAACACTGCAAATGCCTGTGGTGGAAAGAAAAAAAAGTTATTTCATATTCACCCTCCAATCTTCCATTGCTACCAGGACCAACTATAGAATGCATTCAACAAGAGTTGGTGGGGAAAAAAAAACAATCAGTAGAATGACAATAGAATTGTTTGAAAATGTTCCCAATGTTGGGGGAATCCAGAACCAAGGGCCACAGTCTTAGAATAAAGGGGAGGCCATTTAAAACTGAGGTGAGAAGGAACCTTTTTCACCCAGAGTTGTGAATTTGTGGAATACTCTGCCACAGAGGGCAGTGGAGGCCAAATCACTGGATGAATTTAAGAGAGAGTTAAATAGAGCTCTAGGGGCCAGTGGAATCAAGGGATACCAGGAGAAGTTGTGCACAGGTGTGGATGATCAGCCTTGATCACACTGAATGGCGGTGCTGGCTCGAAGGGCCAAATGGCCTCCTCCTGCACCTATTTTTTATGTTAATTGGGGTGGCATGGAGGCGTAGCGGTAGAGTTGCTGCCCTATAGCGCCAGAGACCCGGGTTCAATCCCGACTACGGGTTCTTGTCTGTCGGGAGTTTGTACGTTCTCTCTATGACAGCGTGGGTTTTCTCCGGGTGCTAGGCTCCGCCCACACTCCAAACACGTGCGGATTTGTAGGTTAATTGGCTTTATTAAAATTGTAAATTGTCCCTAGTGTGTGTAGGATCGTGTTTGTGTGCGGGGATCGCTGGTCGGAAAGGCCTGCATCCGTGGTTTATCTCAAAACGAATTCAATTATTTCCATCAAAGACTATACCATGGCACAGGGTGTAATGGTAGAGTTGCTGCCCTACAGTTCCATAGGCCAGCAGTTCGATCCCGACTACGGGTGCAGTCTGTACGGAGTTTGTACGTTCCCCGTGACCATGTGTGCTTTCTCCGGGTGCTCCAGTCTCCTCCCACACTCCAAAGTCGGTCAGGTTTGTAGGTTAATTTGTGGCTTCTGTAAAATTGTAAATTGTCCCTTGTTTCTTCAGGAACTACTATTTACCTGGGCCCGATATCTGAGGAAGGATGTGCTGGCTCTGGAGGTTTACCAGATTGATCCCAGGAATGATGAGCATTTGATGGCACTGGGCCTGTACTCGCTGGAGCTTAGAAGGATTGAAACCTACCGAATAGTGAAAGGCCTGGATAAAGTGGATGGAGAGAGGATGTTTCCACCAATGGGAGAGTCGAGGACCTTCCTTTTGGAAGGAGATGAAGAATTTATTTCAGTCAGAGGGTGATGAATCTGGAATTCTTTGCCACAGTCGGCTGTGGAGGCCAAGTCAATGGATATTTTTAAGGCAGAGATAGATAGATTCTTGATTAGTCTGGGTGTCAGGGGTTATGGAGAGAAGGCAGGAGAATGGGGTGAGGAGGGAGAGAGAGATCAGCCATGATTAAATGGCGGAGTAGACGATGGGCCAAATGGCCTAATTCTGCTGCTATCACTATGACCGTATGACCTCATTGGTGACCCTCGGACTATCCTGGTTCGGCCTTTGCTAGCTTTACCTTGCACTAAACGTTATTCCCTTATCATGCATCTATTTATACAACGTAAATGGCTCGATTGTAATCATGTATTCTTTCCGCTGATTGGTTAGCGCGCAACAAAATCTATTGTCTGTACCTCAGTACACGTGACAATAAACTAGCCAGTGTATCTCTAAAGTCTAAAACACAGAGTATTCTGCATTTAGCCTCAGGGATCCCACCAGCCATTTTCCTTTTTCACAAAAGCAATGGGAATATTTATTCCGGACATACTTTTGAAATAGATAATCAATATCCACTTGGAGACAAGACGAAGAGGAGCCCCATGAAACCCAATGCAACGGGATAGCTGAGATTCCAGTTCTTGCCATTAAACCCTGGGGATTCACAAGTTCATAAGTGATCGGAGCAGAATAAGGCCATTCGGCCCATCAAGTTTACTCCTTTCAATCAGGGATGATTTTAAAGCAGAGATAGGTAAATTCTTCATTAGTACGGGTGTCAGGGGTTATGGGGGAGAAGGCAGGAGAATGGGGTGAGGAGGGAGAGATAGATCAGCCATGATTGAATGGTGGAGTGGACATGAAGGGCCGAATGAAACACTGGCAGAGGACTTCATGCAAGGGAAGCAGTAAGGTAGTCTTGCAGTGCTTGATCAGGTCAGGGGGAATCCCGTCGCTGCCTGGGGCCTAGCCTGAGGCCAGGCTGT
Source organism: Rhinoraja longicauda (assembly GCF_053455715.1). NCBI lineage: Eukaryota > Metazoa > Chordata > Chondrichthyes > Rajiformes > Arhynchobatidae > Rhinoraja > Rhinoraja longicauda. Next base: position 6,136,710 of record NC_135966.1, on the reverse strand, counting down.
CAATGGCCTTGCTGAGCTCTACCGTCGGCTCTCCATCTAACTCATCCATGGTCGGCAGGCACTCGATGGTGTCAAGGGCTGAGGGGGACACAGTGTTCTCTCTGGAGTAGAGGTCAGAGTAGTGTTCCACCCATCTCTCAAAGGTATTTATTCACAAAATGCTGGAGTAACTCAGCAGGTCAGGCAGCACCTCAGGAGAGAAGGTATGGGCGACGTTTCGAGTCGAGACCTTCCGAGACGTTTCGGGTTGGACACGTTAGAGGCAGGAAATATGTTCCCAATGTTGGGGGAGTCCAGAACCAGGGGCCAGTTTAAGAATAAGGGGTAGACCATTTAGAATGGAGATGAGGAAAATCTTTCTCAGTCAGAGTTGTAAATCTGTGGAATTCTCTGCCTCAGAAGGCAGTGGAGGCTAATTTTCTGGATGCTTTCAAGAGAGAGCTAGATAGACCTCTTAAAGATAGCAGAGTCAGGGGGTACGGGGAGAAGGCAGGAACGGGGTACTGATTGTGAATGATCAGCCATGATCACATTGAATGGCGGTGCTGGCTCAAAGGCCCGAATGGCTTACTCCTGCACCTATTGTCTATTGTAATGTTTTGGCATGAGACCCTTCTTCATGCTGAGAGTCAGGGGAGAGGAAGACCAGAGATATGGCAAGCATTAGATAAGTATGAGCGATAAGGTAAGGTGTGGAAACAACAGATCAAAGCAGACAATGTTTAAGGTCATGGTTCATTGTTGGCCGAGGGGAATGTGACAATGAGTAAGATGAATCAGGAGGACAGTGAAACTAGTCGCAGAACTAGGGTGGGTGGGTAGAACGGGGAGAGAGAGGGAAGGCAAGGGTTACTTGAAATTCGGGAAGTCAATATTCATACCGGAGTTGTAAGCTGCCCAAGTGAAATGAGGTTCTGTTCCTCCAGTTTGCTGTTCCTCCAACACATTAAATGACCTTGAATTCATAACACGTCACAAAATAGTTCAAATGAAGCAACATTTTCTACACTTGGAATGCATGCTTAATTGTTACAAGGTTAATCGGTTCAGCATTTAACGGCAATTGCGCCTTCACAGCATGCCAGATTCTACAAAATCGCATCTCGCCAAATTAATCATCTTCCTGCATGACTGATACTGCTCAACATTAGCAAGTTGAACCATGAGCGGAAGCACTGAGTGGTGTCATGTGCTGGTGCCGATAAAATTGTGAACAGCCCCAATTACTGATTTATTTTTCCAAATATATATTTATGTTAAAATTTTCAATTTACAGCACAGGTCAGTTATTTATCATCATTCACAGTTCCTAGCTATTCTTTTTACAATATTTACATTATGCCAACACACCAGACAGTGCCTTGGACATCAAGTGCATTGGAAGGAACTGCAGGGTTTATACCGAAGATAGACACAAAGCGTCGGAGTAACTCAGCGAGTCGGGAGAAAAATGACGGCTGATGTTTTGGTTCGGAACCCTTCTTCAGACTCTGAATAAGGGTCCAGAGTCTGAAGAAGGGTTCCGACCTGTGATGTCACCCATCCTTTTTCTCCAGAGATGCTGCCTGACCCAGTGAGTTACTCCAGCATTGTGTGTCTATCGACAGACATCAATGGCTATAGCACCAATGTGTAGACATTGTGGTGCTGCAGGGAAATGACGCAATAAAGTATCTACCCATGGCACAGTGGTAGAGCTACTGCCTTACAGCGCCAGAGATCCAGGTTCAATCCTGGCTACGGGTGCTGTACAGAGTTTGCACGTTCTCCCTGGAACCACGTGGGTTTTCTCCGGGCGCTTCGGTTTCCTACCACATTGCAGACTTGTAGGTTATTTGGCTTCTGTAAGTTGTCCCTAGTGTGTCGGATAGAACTAGTGTGTGGGTGACCGTTGGTTGGACTGAAGAAGGGTCTCGACCTGAAACACCCATCCTTATTCTCCCGACAGGCTGCCTGACCCGCTGAGTTTTAGATTTTCTTTTAGATTTAGAGATACAGCGCAGAAACAGGTCCTTCGGCCCACCGGGTCCGCGCCGCCCAGCGATCCCCGCACACTAACACTATCCTACACCCACTAGGGACAATTTTTACATTTACTGAGCCAATTAACCTACAAACCTGCACGTCTTTGGAGTGTGGGAGGAAACCGAAGATCTCGGAGAAAACCCACGCAGGTCACGGGGAGAACGTACAAACTCCGTACAGACGGCGCCCGTAGTCAGGATCGAACCCGAGTCTCCAGCGCTGTATTCGCTGTAAGGCAGCAACTCTACCGCTGCGCCACCGTGCCGCCCCACGGAGTTACAGCAGCGCTGAGTCAATCCTTGGAATAAACCAGGATCTGCAGTTCTTTATTTCCATATTATCGACAGTTATAATGAATGGACTGCCTGCTTTGAAAAGCAGAGAAATAGCAAATGGCAATAAGGTAATTAACCTTGGAGTTCCAAATGAATTGTATATGCTGTTCGACCTCATTGCACTTGCAGAGTTATCAATAAATGTGCACTACAATCATGATCATTCGCATGTAGCCTGGTGCACTCTGAGCATCGAGTGACATCCAATATTGTTGTTCAATATTTCAAATGGCATCGAGTGAAGGTTTCGAGTTTAGAGATGCAGCTCGGAAACTCTCTCGTTGGCCCACTGGGTCCACGCTGACCAACAGTCACCCGCACACTAGTTCCATGTTACCCCCTTTTTTCACATCCTGCATACCCCAGGAATGAGATACAGAAGCCAATCAACCTTCAAACCTGCACGTCTTTGGAAACGTGAAAACCCACAAGGTCACAGGGAGAACGTACAAACTCCACACAGACAGCGCCCCAAGTCAGGATCAAGCCTGGGTCTCTGGTAAGGCAGCTACTCTACCGCTGCGCCACTGTGCTGCCCCTCATCATTATTATTGTGTTTCCAGGAGTGACATTGACTTCACAGCAACAACTGTGATGGGAATCTGTGATTTCATAGAGTCAGAGTACTTCAGCAATGAAACAGGCCCTTCGGCCCAACTTAGCCGCACCGGCCAACATGTCCCATCCACACTGGTCCCACCTGCCTGCGTTTGGTCCACATCCCTCTAAACCTGTCCTACCTAAACTTTCAACTGAAATATTTCAACTCCAATATTTCATCAGCTAATACAAAAAGCAGAATTTCAAGGAGTAAACACCATGACATGATAATCTCTGACTTTCAAGCATACTCAGTCAATTACCTGTCCCACTGCTGTATCTCAGGTATCTCATCTAGGTTAACCTGTGACGAGCGTTTGTCGGCACTGGGCCTGTACTCGCTGGAGTTTAGAAGAATGAGGGGGGACCTCATTGAAACGTACAGAATAGTGAAAGGCTTGGATAGAGTGGATGTGGAGAGGATGTTTCCACTAGTGTGAGAGTCTAGGACTAGAGGTCATAGCCTCAGAATGAAAGGACATTCTTTTAGGAAGGAGATGAAGAGAAATTTCTTCAGTCAGAGGAATTCAATCTTCAATCTGTGGAACTCTTTGCCACAGAAGGCTGTGGAGGCCAAGTCAGTGGAGATTTTAAAGGCAGAGATAGATAGATTGATTAGTACGGGTGTCAGAGGTTATGGAGAGAAGGCAGGAGAATGGGGTTAGGGGGGAGAGATAGAGGGAGAGATTGAATGGCGGAGTAGACTTGATGGGCCGAATGGCCGAATTCTATTCCTTATCACCCCTCTTGATGTAGAGCTGGAAGGCAGCAGTGAGCTGGTGGACAATATAAACCTTTGTGAAATATAAGCCACTGCCACACAACAGGTGACATTGCTGGAGGGGTCTCAGAACGTGGATTGTGTCATCCACAAGATTATTCAGAAAGATTCTGCCATGCCCCAGTATTTCATGCAGGAAATATTTTAATAACCCAGAGTTAATAAAATCATATTTATTCAAAGTACTGCGATCACATCACATTATCACTGCTTGTCCAATTCCATGTTCAGCTTACAGCATCGTGTTACACTTCACATCTACCCTGACTGCATTCCAATCTATCCATCAACCCCCTGAACTCAATGTCATCCTCGTACAATGTCATGTCTCACTCCATCAATCAAGCCCTACCCACTCACTACATTTGTCAGGTAAATGATAGATATTACGTGTCGGAAGGAACCGCAGATGCTGGTTTACATGAAAGACAGGCACAAAAAATGCTGGAGTAACTCAGCGGGACAGGCAGCATGTCTGGGGAGAAGGAATGGGCAACGTTTTAGGTCGAGACCCTTCTTCTAGATATTACATTAATTCGGGGGCAAAAACATAAAACAGAAAACGTTGGAAAGAGTCAGCAAGATTAGACAGCATTAGTGGCAAGAGACGTTTCAGGCCAGGGACACAATAGACAATAGACAATAGGTGCAGGAGGAGGCCATTCGGCCCTTCGAGCCAGCACCGCCATTCAATGTTATCATGGCTGATCATTCTCAATCAGTACCCCGTTCCTGCCTTCTCCCCATACCCCCTGACTCCGCTATCCTTAAGAGCTCTATCCAGCTCCCTCTTGAATGCATTCAGAGAATTGGCCTCCACTGCCTTCTGAGGCAGAGAATTCCACAGATTCACAACTCTCTGACTGAAAAGGTTTTTCCTCATCTCAGTTCTAAATGGCCTACCCCTTATTCTTAAACTGTGGCCCCTTGTTCTGGACTCCCCCAACATTGGGAACATGTTTCCTGCCTCTAACGTGTCCAACCCCTTAATAATCTTATACGTTTCGATAAGATCTCCTCTCATCCTTCTAAATTCCAGTGTATACAAGCCTAGTCGCTCCAGTCTTTCAAAATATGACAGTCCCGCCATTTCTTCACCAGAACTGGAAAAACGAGAAAAACAGGTTAGTTTGCACCAAAAGAGAAAAGTCCCCCCAATGCACGGTAGAGTTGCTGCCTCACAGCACCAGGTATCTTTCACTCGACACCCCCCCCTCACCGGTCCATCTTTGTTCTCTCAGCGCTCCCCCCCTCCCTCATGGGGTCCCTCTTTGTTCTCTCGGCAACGCGTCCTCGACCAACCAAAGCGATTAGTTTAATTTGGTACCATCTTCAGCACAAACATTTGTGGGCTGAAGGGCCTATTCCTGTGCTGTACTCTTCCATGCTCTATGGTCCAATGCAGAGTAGCGCATCGGTAGAGTTGTTACCTCACAGCGCCGGAGGCCCAGGTTAGACCCTGACCACGGGTGCTGTCTGTACGGAGTTCGCATGTTCTCCCCGTCAACTGCACGAGTTTTATCCGAGAAGTTCAGTTTCCTCCCACACTCCAAAGACGTGCAGGTTTGCAGGATAATTGGCTTGGTAAAAATATAAAACAGTGCCTAGTGTGTGTAGGATAGTGTTAGTGTGCGGGGATCGCTGGTCGGCGCGGACTCGGTGGGCCGAAGGGCCCGTTACAACACTATCTCTAAACTAAACTCATTGTGATTTTTTACTCAGCTCCACAAATTCAGACAAGCCCGCCTTCCTAATGTCACCCTCTCACGCACATTCAGTAGATGGAAGAAAAGGCATCTTTTAAGTATGCATTTCCTTCGTTTTGCAGCCACTATTTGAAATGCAAACCCTATTAAACACTCTTCAAGGAAAAGTCACACTCGATCTTCAGATTCAATGCCATTTCTGTTTTTAGAAAGTGCTGCAGCAAAATTCATTATCCAGCTTTATCCTTTGATGAATCAAGTGCATCTCATTTGTCTTTTTTACCCCCTCAAACATGTACCAACATTCCCTTCCCTCTTAATTTTCTTTGAATTTTCCTACCAGATTAACTTTTCAGACGCCAGCGAGCAGTGTCGTCCAAGGTCACCAAGGGCTTTGGCAACTTGGTAGAACTAGGCTATCTGGAAAAACTCTGAAAATCTGTGCCATCCCTGCCCCGTAACGATACCCAAGATGGTATTACAGAGCAAGGTAATGGCAGCAGCTATTCATTACACTCACCTCTAGGCTTTCATGGAATGTGACACACTGTTGTGGGAATAGACACACACACACGCACACACACGCACACACACGCACACACACGCACATACTGTGGCAAGAAATGTGTTATTTCTGTGCAGAATGAGTTGGATCTATATTTAGCTTTCAACATGTCTCAGAACACATTAAACGGCATTTGTAGAAAGGAACTGCAGATGCTGGTTTATACCGAGGATAGATACAAATCGCTGGAGTAACTCAGCGCGCCAGGCACCTTCCCTGCAAAGAGGAATAGGTGACGCTTCGGGTCTGGATTCTTCTTCTGACTGGAAGTAGAGTTGGGGGGGGGGGGGGGGGGGGGTGGTGGGGCGTGAGGAGGGAAATGAAATAATCTGGTGGTGGGAAAAGGCCAGAAGAAAATCAGGGCCGGCAACAAAAGATGGAGCCCACAATGGTCCATTGTTGGCTGGGGAGGATGTGATAACAAGAGGGATACAAGGACGACTCAGGAGGGGGAGGGAGGATGGACTCTGGTCATTCTGTGCAGGAAGGAACTACAGATGATGCTTTATATCGAAGATAGCTCTGGGTAAATCGAAGGTGGGGTTGCTGCCTTACAGCGCCAGAGACCCGGATTCCATCCTGACCATGGGTGCTGGCTGTACGGAGTTTGCACGTTCTCCCCGTGACCTGCATGGGTTTTCTCCAGCTGCTCCGGTTTCCTCCCACACTCCACAGACGTACAGGTTTGTAGGTGAATTGGCTTCGGTAAAATTGTCCCCAGTGTGTGTGTCGGATAGTGTTAGTGTGCGGGGATCACTTCACTGGTCGGTGCGGATTCGGTGGGCCGAAGGGCCTGCTTCCTTGCTGTATTTCTAAACTAAATTAGCATCATTTTGAATGATATCAATGCCTCCCAATGAACATCAAACCAGTTGTTTTGGCTGGCCGTAAGTTACAATCCTTCCATATGCATCAGAGTAAGATGGACTGGGTCACTGCTAAAGTATGGATAGAGTCAGAGAGTGATACAGTGTGGAAACAGGCCCTTGGGCCCAACTTGCCCACACCGGCCAACAATGTCCCAGCTACCCTTGTCCCATCTACCTGCGTTTGGCCCATATCCCTCCAAACCTGTCCTATCCATGTACTTGTCTAACTGTTTCTTAAACGATGGGATAGTCCCAGCTTCAAATACCTCCTCTGGCAGCTTGTTCCATACACCCACCACCCTTTGTATGACAAAGTCACCCCTCGGATTCCTATGAAATCTTTTCCCCTTCACCTTGAACCTATGTCCTCTGGTCCTCGATTCCCCCACTCTGGGCAAGAGACTCTGTGCATCTACCCGATCTATTCCTCTCATGATTTTGTACAGTTACATTGAGAGCGTGTGACCACAGGGAACATAGTGAATGCTCCCTAAACCCCAACGCTCATTAATTAATTTCACACCCGAGCTTTGCCAACGACAAAGAGCAGAAATATCTCATCTCTCGGTACCTGTCTGGAACACACTGACAGAATGTGTGAAGACAATGCCCCAGGTACTTCCCCAAAAGTTCAGCTTAAGCTCGCTTAGCGCGTAACAGACCACCAAGATCATTTCAGAAATCTGTCGTGTACGATAGCAATATTTTCTGTATTCATTAAAAAGAGAGACTTTAGTTTAGAGATGGAGCATGGAAACATGTCCTTTGACCTACCAAGTTCGTGCCGACTAACTAACACCTGTACATTAGTTCAATGTTATCCCAGTTATAAATCCTACACACCAGGGCCAATTTACAGAAGCCATTTTAACCTACAAACCTGTGTGTCTTTGGAATGTGGGAGAAAATCCATCCGTAAAGACAGCACCCGTAGTCAGGATCTACCGCTATGCCACTGTGTCACCCACAGGTATATGTGCCCTCCACTTAAAAAAAGTAATTAAATTCCAAGCAAACATCATTGAAACATTAAAACCTATCCATGTTCTCCAGAGATGCTGCCTGACACTTTGAGTTGCGCAGATAGGAACTGCAGATGCTGGTTTATACTGAGATAGACAATGGACAATAGACAATAGGTGCAGGAGGAGGCCATTCGGCCCTTCGAGCCAGCACCGCCATTCAATGTGATCATGGCTGATCATTCTCAATCAGTACCCCGTTCCTGCCTTCTCCCCATACCCCCTGACTCCGCTATCGTTAAGAGCTCTATCTAGCTCTCTCTTGAACGCATTCAGAGAATTGGCCTCCACTGCCTTCTGAGGCAAAGAATTCCACAGACTCACAACTCTCTGACTGAAAAAGTTTTTCCTCATCTCAGTTCTAAATGGCCTACCCCTTATTCTTAAACTGTGGCCCCTTGTTCTGGACTCCCCCAACATTGGGAACATGTTTCCTGCCTCTAACGTGTCCAACCCTTTAATAATCTTATACGTTTCGATAAGATCTCCTCTCATCCTTCTAAATTCCAGTGTATACAAGCCTAGTCGCTCCAGTCTTTCAAAATATGACAGTCCCGCCATTCCGGGAATTAACCTAGTAAACCTACGCTGCACGCTCTCAATAGCAAGAAAATCCTTCCTCAAATTTGGAGACCAAAACTGCACACAGTACTCCAGGTGCGGTCTCACTGGGGCCCTGTACAACTGCAGAAGGATCTCTTTGCTCCTAAGTACACAAAGTACTGGAGCAACTCAGCAGGCCAGTAGCATCTCTGGGGAAATGGAACAGGTAACGTTTTGGGTCAGAACCCTTCTTCAGACTGCAGTTGAGTTACTCCAGCACTTTGTCTTTTTTTCTGTAAACCAGCAGATGTAGTTCCTTGCATCTCCATTGAAGCATTTAAGTTGGATTCAGTTTAGCTCAACATCAAACTATGCAGGATTAAATGGTAAGTACCTAACAAATGTCCGGAAGAAAGATCATTATTAAGAAAAGATAATTCTGCTTGTTAAAGAAACAAGGAACTGCAGGGTACTGGTTTACAAAGACAAAAGACAAAGTGCTGGAATAACACAGCAGGTCAGGTAGCATCTCTGAAGAACATGGAGAGGTAACGTTTCGATTCAGGACCCTTCTTCATGTTCTGTCCACATTCTCCAGGGATGCTGCATGACCCGTTGAGTTACTCCAGCACTTTGTGTCCAAATGTGTATCTCTCCAAGCATGCTTCACGAACTCAGTCACACAGCATGGAAACAGGCCCTTCAGCCCAACCTGCCCACACTGATAAACATGCCCAATCTGCACTAGTCCCACCTGCCTGCTTTTGGCCCTTATTCCGCTAAACCTATCCATGTACCTGTCCAAATGTTTTTTTTAAATCTTGTGATAGTTCTTTCCTCAACTTGGGCAGTCACGGTGGCGCAGCGGTAGAGTTGCTGCCTTACAGCGAATGCAGCGCCGGAGACTCGGGTTCGATCCAGACTAAGGGTGCCGTCTGTACGGAGTTTGTACGTTCTCCCCGTGACCTGCGTGGGTTTTCTCTGAGATCTATGGTTTCCTCCTACACTCCAAAGACGTACAGGTTTGTAGGTTAATTGGCTTGGTAAATGTAAAAATTGTCCCGAGTGGGTGTAGGATGGTGTTAATGTGCGGGGATCGCTGATCGGCGCGGACGCAGTGGGCCATAGGGCCTGTTTCCGCACTGTATCTCTAAACTAAACTAACTACCCGCTCCAGCAGCTCATTCCTTACACCCACCACCCTCTGTGTGTAAAAAGAAAAAATTGCCCCTCAGGTTCCCTATAAATCTTCCCCTCTCCTCACCTTAATCCCATGTCTTCTGGTTCCCGATTCCCTGAGCAAATTATCTGGGCAAAAGACTCGAGGCATTTCCCCAATCTATTCCTCAAGATTTTGTACATCTCCGCAAGATCACCCCTTAACCTCCTGCACTCCAAGGAATAAAGTCCCAGCCTGCTCAACATCTCCCTATAACTCAGGTCCTCCAGTTCTCCGGCAGCTCATTCCATACACCTAACTGTATGTCAATAAAGTTGCCCCTCAGGTTCCTATTAAATCTTTCCCCCTTCACTTTAAACTCATGTCCTCTGGTTCTTGATTCCCCTACTCTGGGTAAAAGACTCTGTGCATTTACCCCAACTCTTCCTCCCATGACCTGGTGAGTATTTTCCAGCATTTTGCGGTTCTTCCCAATGAAATGCTGAAAGTGTAATAAGATTGTGTTCCTTTCAAATTGTGATTAGACGTTCAATGTAGTTTGAAGCTGGAGAGGGCAGGTTGAAACAATTCGCCACACAGCTCAGCGGCGTGGAGTTAAATGGAATACCACAACACATTTCATCAAATCTACGACCAATTACCAACGGAAGTCCTCCAAATAAATGGAGCATGCCTACATGTTTTTTTCTAGCGCTAGTCTCAGTTTGCAACTTTCCAATACCACACACAGCCAGTTCCATTTGCAAATGTTACGGACAACGTCATCAGGCAATATTCTCTCGCAGGCATTCCTTTTTAGTTTAGAGATACAGCGCAGAAACAGATCCTTCACCCCACTGAGTCTACGCCGACCAGCAATCCCCACACACGAACACTATCCTACACACATTAGGGGCAATTTACAATTATACCAAGCCAATTAACGAGGGGGATTCTCGTTCTCACCTTCCACCCCACCAGCCAGCGGATCCAACAAATCATCCGCCAACATTTCCGTCACCTACAACGGGACCCCACCACTGGCCACATCTTCCAATCCCCTCCCCTCGCTGCGTTCCGCAGAGACTGTTCCCTCCGTAACTCCCTGGTCCACTCGTCCCTTCCTACCCAAACCACCCCATCCCCGGGCACTTTCCCCTGCAACCGCAGGAGATGCAACACCTGTCCCTTTACCTACCCACTCAACTCCATCCAAGGACCCAAACAGTCTTTCCAGGTGAGACAGAGGTTCACCTGCACCTCCTCCAACCTCATCTATTGCATCCGCTGCTCTAGATGTCAAATTATTTACATCAGCGAAACCAAACGCATGCTCAGCGATCGCTTCGCTCAACACCTTCGCTCAGTCCGCCTTAACCAACCTGATCTCCCGGTGGCTGAGCACTTCAACTCCCCCTCCCACTCTGACCTTTCTGTCATGGGCCTCCTCCAGTGCCACAGTGAGTCCCACCGGAAATTGGAGGAACAGCATCTCATATTTCGCCAGGGCCGCTTGCAGCCCAGCGGTATGAACATTGACTTCTCCAACTTTAGATAGTTCCTCTGTCCCTCTCTTCCCCTCCCCCAATCTCCCTCCATCTTCCTGTCTCCACCTTTATCCTTCCTTTGTCCCGCCCCCGACATCAGTCTGAAGAAGGGTCTCGACGCGAAACGTCACCCATTCCTTCTCTCCTGAGATGCTCCCTGACCTGCTGAGTTACTCCAGCATTTTGTGAATAAACACCTTCGATTTGTACCAGCATCTGCAGTTATTTTCTTAATTTACAACCTTAATCTCTTCGGATTGAACCCAGGACTCTGGCGCTGTATGGCAGCAGCTCTACCACATGTACAAGCCTAGTGTGCCTTGTGATATTTTCAGCACATGGGTGGATAGGTTGATTCATGAAGTTTAAATGTTCTTTTTTTTTTAAATGCCAAATATTTCATTATTTACGAACAAAGACCTGAAAACTAGTATCCCCAAAATAGCCATGAAGTAATCATGGATCCAAGGGTACATGAAGTAAACCAGAATACTTGGGAACCATGAGCAGGATAAGGACCCAAAGTAAATGTACAGTTGTTAGCTTAAAGAAAAATCATCCTCACTTTCACTCATATTCTAAGGTGTGTTTCGTGAACTAACCAAATAAAACAAAGTCAAAATTGTCCCAATTTGAATTGCGAAGTTAAAATACTTATTAATTAACTAGGGCAGGTGAATCAGGAATTAGGGGGCAGAGGTTTAAGGTGAGAGAGGAAAGATTTCATAGGAATCCGAGGGGCAACCTTCTCACACAGCAGGTGAAGGGTATATGGAAGATGAGGTACAATAATACTAAGAACTCTGGACACCTACATGGATAGAGCAGGTTTAGAGGGATATGGACCAAACATTGGCAAATGGGACTGGCTTAGATGGGGCATTTGGTCAACATGTACGAGCTTAGTTTAGCGATACAGCATGAAAACAAGCCCTTTGGTCCAACAAGTCCACTCCAACCAGTGATCCCCACATACTTACTCTACCCTACACACACCAGGGACAATTTACCATTATACCAAGCCAATTAGCCTACAAATCTGTACGGCTTGAGTGTGGGAGTAAACAAGGGGAGAACATATATACAAGCTCCATAAAGACAAGCACCCGCAGTCAGGATCAAACCTGGGTCTCTGGCGCTACAAGGCAACAACTCTACTGGTGCGCTCCCATGCCACCCTTCTACCCTTCTACGCTCCCTCCATGACTCATCTTTCACAGCCATTTGTTCCCATTCACCTGCTTTGCTTTAAGATTACAGTTGATCATTTACCATTGGTGATATTTTCCAACACAGGGGGGGGGGGGTGTGTGTGTCTGTACGGAGTTTGTACATTCTCCCCGTGACCGCATGGGTTTTCACCCAGATCTTCAGTTGCCTCCCACACTCCTAAGATGCTCGAGTTTGTAGGTTAATAATTGGCTTGATATTAAATGTAAATTGGTCCTAGTGCGTGCAGGATAGCGTTAGTGTCGGGTAAATCGACTCGGTGGTTGGTACGGACTCGGTGGGCCGAATGGCATGTTTCCGCACTGTATCTCCAAACCAAACTAACCCCTAATCCCTCAATTGCCTTCAGGCAGGTGGAAGAAACAAAGTGGGTCATTACTTGGAGAGATAGGATGAGAAAATATAAAACAGTTGAACGGTGGAAGAGATGAAGACTGAAATATCACTGCGTACCTTGTGACAGAAATCATAATTACCGAATTTGCAAGAGGACAGGTTGACAAGGATATCAGCTGAAACCTAAAGCTGCCATAACAGCTGCCAAAGCATCCTGACAACGACAAACATATGAGCACTTCATCTAAAATAACCCAGCGCATTCGCAACTGCCAATACTCCAGAATCTATCATCCCAACAAAACATTTTTACTTTCATTGCCAAATCACTGCTCATATTAGACAATGAGAGTTGAGACACTATTTCACATATTTCAAAAAATCATTTGTAAAAGCAATATTAGAACATAGAACTACAGCACAGGAACAGGCCCTTCGGCCCACAATGCCCATGCTGAACATGATGCAAGCAAATTTGGACCCCATGTTGGAGGAAGGCTCTGGAGAGGGTCCAGAGGAGGTTTACAAGAATGATTCCAGGAATGAGTGGGTTAGCATATGATGAGCGTTTGACAGCACTGGGCCTGTACTCGCTGGAGTTTAGAAGGTTGAGGGGGGACCTCATTGAAACTCACAGAATAATGAAAGGCCTGGATAGAGTGGATGTGGAAAGGATGTTTCCACTGGTGGGAGAGTCTGGGACCAGAGGTCACAGCCTCAGAATTAAAAGGCGCTCTTTTAGAAAGGAGGTGAGGAGGAACTTCTTTACTCAGAGGGTAGTTAATCTGTGCAACTCATTGCCACAGACGGCTGTGGAGGCCAAGTCAGTGGATATTTTCAAGGCAGAGATGGATAAATTCTTGATTAGAACGGGTGTCAAGGGTTATGGGGAGAAGGCAGAAGAATGGGATTAGGAGGCAGAGATCAGCCACGATTGAATGGCAGAATGGACTCAATGGGCCGAATGGTCTAATTCTACTCCTATAACTTGTGAACTTGTATGGGGACCGCTGGTCGGCATGGACTCGGTGGGCCGAAGGGTATCTTTCTGCGCTGTATCGCTAAACTAAACGAGACGGGGTACTTTAGATCAATGTCACTAAACAATAGGATTTTTGCAGCCAGCGAACAGAGTATAAAAGTCGGGACATTATGCTGCAGTTGTACAAGATGGTGGCGATACCTGGAGTATTGATCACCCCATTACAGCAACCGCTGGAGCAGCAGAATAAACTCAATACTTTCCTTAAATTTACATGGATTTTTAAACAAAATTTCCAGGACAATTATTCAAAGGATTACGACTGAATATCCCCAACTGATTTTCCTCTTCTTTTTGCTTCCAGAGCCTTTCTGGGTTATCCATTTTGCCAGGACAAGGGGTCACAGCCTTCGAGAGGAGTCCAACGGTACCGGAACGTTCCGCCGAGGGGCAGAGATACCGGCCCAGCAAAGTCGGATACGGGAACGGATCTGCCGGCTCTTGCCGGACTGGAGTTACAGAGCCTCGTCCGCAGCGGGCAAATTTGACCCGCCGATCGATGAGGTCGAGTTCGGCCGCCTCACCCGGCCTTGGTGCCACATTTTCGGGTGGGGGACGGGGGGGACGGGGGGGACGGGACGGGCGGACTACGCTTGCAGCATAGGTTTACTAGGTTAATTCCCGGAATGGCGGGACTGTCATATGTTGAAAGACTGGAGCGACTAGGCTTGTATACACTGGAATTTAGAAGGATGAGAGGGGATCTTATCGAAATGTATAAGATTATTAAGGGGTTGGACACGTTAGAGGCAGGAAACATGTTCCCAATGTTGGGGGAAGTCCAGAACAAGGGGCCACAGTTTAAGAATAAGGGGTAGGCCATTTAGAACGGAGATGAGGAAAAACCTTTTCAGTCAGAGAGTTGTGAATCTGTGGAATTCTCTGCCTCAGAAGGCAGTGGAGGCCAATTCTCTGAATGCATTCAAGAGAGAGCTAGATAGAGCTCTTAAGGATAGCGGAGTCAGGGGGTATGGGGAGAAGGCAGGAACGGGGTACTGATTGAGAATGATCAGCCATGATCACATTGAATGGCGGAGCTGGCTCGAAGGGCCGAGTGGCCTCCTCCTGCACCTATTGTCTGCTACGAGGGGGACTTCAAGTGCCGTTCGCATGATTTCATCTGGATTAAGGGAGGTGCCGGGCCATCAGTTGCAGGTGGAAAAAAAAATAGTGGTGGACCTGTATATGTCTGCTTTGCCTTTTGAGGGATCACAATTTAAAAAGTTATGAAGGACAATTCATTGGGTCTTCCCAAATCAGAATGCCACCCTATGGAACTCACTACCCCAAACCGTCAGAGACTCCTCCTCACTCACCACATTCAAAACATCACTGAAGTCTCACCTCTTCAGCACTGCCTTCAACCACTGAAGGTCACCTCACCTTCTGTCTCCTTTCTCTGTTCGTTTACTTATTTATCTATTTATTCACTTCTCTATGTTCTAGAAATCCCTGTAAAGCGTCTTTGAGTGTTTGAAAAGCGCTATATAAATGTAATGCATTATTATTATTATTATTAAGGTCACATCAACATTTTGCAGCACACTTTAATCAACCTTGTACATAGTGAATTGAATGTTAACAGCTATCATTTGGAAAGTCATTTCACAAGAAAGGTCAGAAGCATGAAAGTAATTAAGTCTAAGAGGCATGGTTATCGAGGGATTTATTTGTTTGGTTATAAAGCTGCAAATAGACAAAAAAGGTAATTATCCTGTTCTTGCAACTCCAGTGCTTTACATTAGCTGTTGAATTTGATGACTGCGAAGAGTCCCATCAGTCTCCCAACTAAACCTTCATCCGCTGAGTGCCAAGGACGTTAGTTCAGTTTTGTTTATTGTCACGTGTACCGAGGTACAGTGAACAGCTTTTGTTGCGTGCTAACCAGTCAGCAGAAAGACAATACTTGATTACAATCGAACCATTTATATAGATACATAAGGGAATAACATTTAGTGCAAGGTAAAGCCAGCAAAGTCCGATCAAGGATAGTCTGAGGATCATCAATGAGGTAGATAGTAGTTCAGCACTGCTCTCTGGTTGTGGTAGGCTGATTCAGTTGCCTGATAACAGCTGGGAGTAAACTGTCCCTGAATCTGGAGGTGTGCGTTTTCATACTTCTGTACCTTTTGCCTGATGGGAGAGGGGAGAAGAGGGAGTGGCCAGGGTGCGACTCGTCCTTGATTATGCTGCTGGCCTTGCCGAGGCAGCGTGAGGTGTAAATGGAGTCAAGCGAAGGGAGGTTGGTTTGTGCAATGGTTTGGGCTGCGTCTACAATTCGTTGCAATTTCTTGCGGTCTCGGGTGGAGCCATTCCCAAACCAAGCTGTGATGCATCCTGATAAAATGCTTTCTACGGCGCATATGTAGAAGTTGGTGAGAGTTGTCGGGGACATGCCAAACTTGCTAAGCCTTCTCAGGAAGTAGAGGCTTTGGTGTGCTAAGCAACGCAGGGGACCTCATCTATCCGTGGCACTTCAACGCCACAAGAGACCAAGACTTGGAGCTCACCATGTTGGCATTTCCCAGCGTGGTTCTGGCAAACCACCTCTCAAATGTCAGACCTGCGGCTAGATCCAAGAACACCAATTACAGTGCAAACCCCACATCTTCACAATTAGTGTAAAACCCAGGAGGAAGGCCAGAAGATCAGCAGAACATCTAAACGTAAATTGGCAACTCAATTAGTTAACATAGATAACATATATCCTCAACAATGTCGTGAACATCTCTGGCAACCCAAATTAATATTCTTGCAAAACCCAAAGTCATGATTAATAAACCAAGTTTTGAAGAGAAAAATAATCATGTGGGGAGGGCAACAAACAAACACAAGCAGGTTTCAGATGACTAAAATACAATTTTTGGTGGTACAAGTTATTTATTACTAGTTAGACCCTTCACACCAATATTGCAGGCAAGGCATTAACTCAGTAGGTCGCTGATGGATGACTCAACTAACAGGGCCATAGTCAGAGAGCGTGGAAACAGGCCTTTCAGCTAAATTGGCCGACATCGGTCAACATGATCCATCGACACTAGTCCCACCTGCCTGGTCAGGCCGCATTTGGAATATTTTAGAGCAATTTTGGGCATCATATCCGAGGAAGGAAATGCTGGCTCTGGAGAGAGTCCAGAGGAGGTTTACAAGAATGATCCCAGGAATGAGTAGGTTGACCTATGATGAGCGTTTGTCAGCACTGGGCCTGCGCTGGAGTTTAGAAGAATGAGGGGGGGACCTCATTGAAACGTATAGAATAGTGAAAGGCTGGGATAGAGTGGATGTGGAGAGGATGTTTCCACTAGTGGGAGAGTCTAGGACTAGAGGTCTTAGCCTTAGAATTAAAGGATGTTCCTTTAGGAAGGAGACGAGGAGAAATTTATTTAGTCAGAGGGTGGTGAATCAATAGACAATAGACAATAGACAATAGGTGCAGGAGTAGGCCATTCAGCCCTTCGAGCCAGCACCGCCATTCAATGCGATCATGGCTGATCACACTCAATCAGTACCCCGTTCCTGCCTTCTCCCCATACCCCCTCACTCCGCTATCTTTAAGAGCTCTATCCAGCTCTCTCTTGAAAGCATCCAACGAACTGGCCTCCACTGCCTTCTGAGGCAGAGAATTCCACACCTTCACCACTCTCTGACTGAAAAAGTTCCTTTGCTACAGAAGGCTGTAGAGGCCGTCAGTGGACATTTTTAAGGTAGAGATAGATTTTTGATTAGTACAAGTGTCAGAGGTTATGGGGAGAAGGCAGGAGCATGGGGTTAGGAGGGAGAGATAGATCAGCCATGATTGAATGGCAGAGCAGACTTGATGGGCCGAATGGCCTAATTCTACTCCTATCGCTTATGACCTTATGACCTCAGAGCAAAGAAATTGGCCCATCCGCCCAACTTATCCAACCAAGAGGTCCCATCTACGCTAGTCCCACCTGCTCGTGCTTGGCCAATATCCCTCCCAACCTTTCCTCACCATGTACCTGCCCAAAAGTATTTTAATGTGCAGCACTACTTGTAGAAATCTTTTTGTGACAACATATTAGAAAAAGAATAATGTTCAAATCTCACACTGGTACTAAACATTAATCATACACAATTACCAAGTCATCATAAACAGATTTCACTGATGAATCCTTCTATTCTCATCTCCTGGAGGAAGTCTATTTTTAGACAGCTGATAATGAGCTACTTAGTGGAAAGTATAAAAACCAAGCAACATAGCCAAGACTAGTGGTTTAAGCTAATTTCAGGTCCCAGTTTAGATTTCAAAGC
This sequence comes from Rhinoraja longicauda, assembly GCF_053455715.1. NCBI lineage: Eukaryota > Metazoa > Chordata > Chondrichthyes > Rajiformes > Arhynchobatidae > Rhinoraja > Rhinoraja longicauda. Next base: position 6,118,675 of record NC_135966.1, on the reverse strand, counting down.
TGCTTTAAAGGCTTCAGTAAACAGCTACATTCACCTGGCATTATTTATCCTCTGTTGTCTTCGTTTCCTATTTTAAGAAGGGTGTAAATTTAAAATATATAATTTGAGGTTTTTTAAAGTTACATCCTTTATGTCTGGAAAGTCATCACAAATATAAACTCATGAGATTTGTTAGGACCAATTCATTCAATTTATTTTTAAAAAGAGATCCAGCATGGAAACAGACCATTCGGCCCATTGAGTCCATGCCAACTATTGATCACACATTAACACTAGTTCTACGTTGTCCCACTTTCCCATCCACTCCCTACACCATTGGGGCAATTAACCTACAAACACGTATCCACTTATTACACAGGGGTCAATGGCTCTTGAGACAGTCACTCCTCTTTGTAAAAATGGTCCTTCATTGAAGAACTAGCTACAACATCACCCACCGTAAATATAGAAACTTACAAAGAGAAACTTGGCTGGAAAGGGTACAGAGAAGATTAAGAGGATGTTGCCAGGACTAGAGGGTCTGAGCTATAGGGAGATTTCGAGTAGGCTGGGACTCTGTTCCTTGGAGCGCAGGAGGATGTGGGGTAATCTTATAGAGATGTACAAAATCATGAGGGGAATAGATTGGGGAGATGCAATCATAAGCAGACAATCCTGCCCAGAGTAGGTGAATCAAGGACCAGAGGACATAGGTTTAAGGTGAAGGTTAAAAGATTTAATAGGAATCTGAGGGGTAACCTTTTCACACAAAGGGTGTCGGGGTGTATGGAACAAGAGGGAGTTGAGGCAGTTGAGGCTGGGACTATCCCAACATTTAAGAAACAGTTAGACAAGTACATGAATAAGACCTGAGGGATGTGGACCAAACGCAGGCAGGTGGGACTAGTGTAGCTGGGACATGTTGACCGGTGTGGGCAAGTTGGGCCAAAGAGCCTGTTTCCATGCTGTATCACACTATGACTCTAAACAAGACCAGTAAAGTACACAAAATGCCAGAGTAATTTGGTGGATGAGTCAAGCAGAATTACTCCAGCAATTTGTGTCTTTTTTTTAATATATAGACCAGCATCTGCAGTTCCTTGTGCTTCCAATAAAGAACTAGAGGTGGAAACGTTGCTGGAGAATCTAAACAATGCAATGGTCCATGGCCCTGTAGCTAATTATCATATTGTGCATTCGCAAAGACATTTGCCTGCAGTCAGAATATTCAAAAGATGATACAATTGATACTTGAGAGATTCTAAAAGGGATTGGATTACTTTGGCTATAATAAACTGCTTCATTTTATCCTGAACAGAACTGGTACATTAACTGCACATAGTGTCATTTCAGATCTAATCTGGGAAAACTATGAGCAGGAGGTCCCTAAGAAGTGAATGCTATTTGTTGGCATTAATTCATTTAAAGGTTTTTCTGACACCGAGATGCAGCCTGGAAGCAGGGCCTTGGGCCTACCAAGTGCACAACAACCATCAGTCATCTGTTTACTACCACCAGTTCCCACCCCACCTTCAGTCAGAAGAAGGGTCCCGACCTGAAACGTCACCCATCCTTTTTCTCCAGAGATGCTGCCTGACCCTCCCTCTGAGTTGCCGCAGAACTTTGTGTCTGCCTGTTCTCTCTCACTAGTTCTGCGCTATCTCACTTTCTCATCCACTCCCTGCACACAAGGGGAAAATTACAGAGGCCAATTAACCTGCAAACCTGCACGTCTTTGGGATGTGGGAGAAAAACCAGAGCAATCCCACACACAGTTAAAGGGAGAACGTGCAAACTCCACACCGACAGCGCCCAAGGTCAGGATCGAATAGGGGTCTGTGGCACTATGACAGCCGCTCCAGATTTCTTACATAATAATTTTTTGAAACAATTCTCAAATAATTGTAAATACAACCTGCGCCAAATCACATCAGCATAATGTGTGGATAAATTCATGCAGAGCCAAACAGCATGGTAACAAGCCCTTCTGCCCAACTTGCCCACACCAACCAACATGTCCCATCTACACTGGTCCCACCTGCCTGCGTTTGGCCCTGAACATTACGAATGCCTTTGAAGGTGTACAACCAACATTTTAACAACTTCCCTAGCCAGCTTTTGCCATGCAAGAAGGATGGGAAACATATCTTTAGTGTTTAGATAGCAGCTTATACCCATTTACTGCATCCAAGTAAAGAAGCTTACACCATCTGTATAGTTTGTGCGTATCTAGTGATACTGGTCTTAATTTTGAATAACGTTAAATGGAATAAATATTCCTACAATGTCTGTGCTGTACATGATGCCAAGACCAATTCTTATCTGCCTGCACATACAGTAATCCATATCCCTTCAATCTCTGCATATCCATGTGCCGATCCAAAGGTCTCGTCAATGCTACCATCATATCTGTCCCAACCATGGTGTAGAGGATCTGTCCCAACCATCTGTCCCAACCATGGTAGCGTGTTCCAGCAATCACCCTCTATATTTAAAAAAATGTGTCCTGCACATGTCCTTTAAAATTAGATCAGCCATGATTGAATGGCGTAGTAGGCGTGATCGGATCAGAATTAGGCCATTCGGTCCAATTCTGCTGCTATCACTTATCACCTTCCAACCATTGAAAGGTTATGGATACGGGACTCACTGTAGCTCACATTTTCTTTCTCAAAGTCAATAGAAAAAAACCCCAGTGAGCTGTAAAAGATTCTGTAGATATCCTAAAGGGCAATAAATATACCCCTTCAATTTTACTCATCTGACCTGCCTAGATATTACCAAACTAAAGTTGTCGAACGGAAAATGTGAACATGAAAAAACAGCTTGAACTTCAAATGGTTTTAAAAACTTACTTTAAAGAATCAAATCCAATCAGAAAACCCGAGCAGCTTCTGAAAACACACTCAAATAAGATTTATTTTGGCTTTAGGCAAATAGACTCAAAGTTGGCATGAGATCTTCCACACACCTGCCTTTTGTGACAAATATTTTATTAACATACACAAAAGTTGACTTTACAGACCAGCAATGGTAAATACAATGTTCGAGAAAATGTTGCATTAAATCTGAATTAAGAGGTGGAGGTGGAAATTATAAATGCAGAGTTGTGTTAAATTGTCAAAAAAACATGCACAAGCAGCACATTTTTAAATAGAACCAAAAGATGAAAACAAGGGATTTGTATAATTACACAGTGCTTCTTAAAGTTTTGGCAAAATATCACATAGAGACAGGGACATAGAGTCATATAGTGTGGAAACAGGCCCTTCAGCCCAACTTGCCCACGCAGTCCAACATGTCCCATCTACAGTAGTCCCATTTACCTGCGTTCGGTCCATATTCCTCCAAACCGATCCTATCCATGTACCTGTCCAATTGCTTCTTAAACATTGCGATGGTCCCTGCCTCAACTACCTCCTCCAACTGCTCGTGCCATAGACCCACCACTCTTTGCGTGAAAATTTTTCCCCTCAGGTTCCCACATAATCTTTCTCCCTACACCTTAAACCTATGCCCACTGCTCCTCGATACTCCCACTCTGGGCAAGAGACTGTGCATTCACCCGATCTATTCCTCTCATGATTTTATACATATTTTAAATTCCTGCAGCTGCCCCAAGAAGATTGGGCAATTTGAATCATTGACTTTGGTCCAATTTACATTGAACAGTCATGTAGTGAAAAGGCAGTGCAGTGACACTGTCAAATGTTGACCCGTGTTGGAAGGAACCGCAGATGCTGGTTTATACCCAAGAAGAGACACAAAATGCTGGAGTAACTCAGCGGGTCAGGCAGCATCTCTGGAGAAAACAAATAGGTGACGTTTCGGGACAGAACCCTTCTTCAGACTCTGTTCAGAGAATCCAATGCATAAGTGGAAGAGACAGATGTACAACCAACTTCACCAATTGGTGCTGAGTAAAGGTCCATAGCTACCTCCTCCTGTGGTCTCAGCTGTCATAACCACCAAGTGTTCACCAAACTGAACGTGATGTATATGGCATCGAGAAAGAAAGATAGATATTAAATGCTGGAGTAACTCAGCAGGACAGGCAGCATCTCAGTCTTTATCAAGAAACAACTGGATCATCAAGACCATGAGCACATTCTGAATGCTGTGCTGATGAGTTTTGTTAGTGTTACAGAGCAGAAGTAGGCCCTTCGGCCCACCAAGTCTGCGCCAACCAGTGATCACCACACTGGTTCTATCCCACACACTAGGGACAATTTATAGAACCCAATTAACCTACAAACCTGCACGTCTTTGGAGTGTGGGAGAAAACCCACGCACGAATGGAATGTACAAACTCAGTACAGACAGGACCCGTGGTCAGGATTGAACTCTGGGTCTCTACCGCCGTGCCGCCCACTTGGCAAACTTACTAAAAACCTACCAACTGGTTCAGTTTTGGTTTCTGCCTGGTTAGCGATAATGGTTTCAAACCATCACTTGATAAAAGAATGAAAATTGTCCCAGGAGTTTTTCATCCCAAAGTGTGGCCAATTACCCCTTTGACTGTTAACAACTATACTTTCAGCTGAGGAGTTGACACCACTCCGGATTCCTGGTCAAAGTAACACACAAGAAACATTTTTGTTTGAGGTTTCCCTCCCACGCTCCACATATCCACATAATACACCCATAATTAAATATAGCCGGGTAATATGATATAGGTTTATTATTTCACATGTACCGAGGCACCGGAAAAGCAGTGTTTTGCCTGTTATCTAATCAAATAAGATACAATTGAGCCAAACTCAAGTACAATAGGTAGAGCAAAGGGAAACGATGCTGTGAAATACATGATGGTGGCAGTTAAAAGCTTTTAGTTAGGCACATGGAAGTGCAGGGAACAGAGGGATATGGATCATGTACAGACAGATGGGATCAGTTTAACTTGGTATCATGGTTGGCATAAACATTGTGGGCTGAAGGGCCCATTCCAGTGCTGTACTGTTCAATATCCCATGTAGAGTGCAGAATGTAGTTCTCAATATTGTAGCGCAGAAGTTCCAGAGACTACATCCATAATGTAGAGGCGAATTGGGCAGTACCCGAGCTTACGGAAGGACCGTTCAGAAGCCTGATAAGCAAGGAAAGAAGCTGTTCGAGTTTGGTGGTGCGCACTTTCAAGCTTCTGTACCTTCTGGCAGATGGGAGCAGGAGGAGGAGGATTGACTGGGGGTGGGACAGGTCTTTTAGCTTAGGGTCACGTGCACCAAGGTACAGTGAAAAGCTTTTTCTTGCAAGCTAAGCAATCAGCAAAAAGACTATACATGATTACAATCGAGCCATCGGCGAGGTCCAGATACATGATAAAGGGAATAACATTTAGTGCAAGACAAAGTCCGATTAATTTTGCTTATGTTTGCTGCTTTTCCGAAGCAAGTCAAGTGCAGATGGAGTTAATAATGGAGGATCTGGTCTATGTGCTGGACTGGGCCACACCCACAACTCTCTGCAATTTCTTGTGGTCTTGGGCAGAGCTGTTCCCAAACCAAGTGGTGATGCAACAAACTATGTTTGGAGACACAAGGAATTACAGATGCCAGTTTACAAGAAAATGACACAAAGTGCTGGAGTAACTCAGCAGGTCAGGCAGCATCTCCAGTACCCGAAACATCACCTATCCACGTTCTCCAGAGAAGCTGCCTGACCCGCTGAGTTACTCCAGCACTCTGTGCCAACAATATGCTTTCTCCAGTGCATCTGTAGACATTGGCAAGAGTCACTGGAGACAGGAGTTTCCTCAGTAGAGACGATGGCTGTGCCCAATATGTGCATGTAAGTGCAACATGATGACGAGTGGCATCCGTGAGTAGTGAGCCATCCTTGCCAACTCCTGCCCTTTGCATTTCCACGGGTCAAGAGGAAGCTTCCAAGAATGATTCCAGGAATGAGTGGGTTAGCATATGATGAGCGTTTGACAGCACTGGGCCTGTACTCACTGGAGCTTAGAAGTTTGAGAGGAGACCTCAGAATAATGAAAGGCATAGAGAGAGTGGATGTGGAAAGGATGTTTCCACTGGTGGGAGAGTCTAGGACCAGAAATCACAGCCTCAGAATTAAAGGGCGCTCTTTTAGAAAGGAGGTGAGGAGGAACTTCTTCAGTCAGAGTAGTTCATCTGTGGAACTCATTGCCAGAGGCCTGCAGAGGCCAAGTCAGTGGATATTTGTAAGGCAGAGATAGACAAATTCTTGATTAGACCGGGTGTCAAGGGTTAGGGGTAGGCAGAGACCAGCCACGATTGAATGGCGGAGTGCACTCAATAGGCCGAATGGCCTAATTCTACTTCGACAACTTGTGAAACAATACAAGGGAAAGTGCCTTTGCCCAGAGTCTCATTTTAAAGAAGGGCCTCGGGTTAAACAAGAAATGCAGCGTTCTAAAGATGAATAATTCATCGGCCCTTCACTTTTTAGCGTGACTGAATGAGAGAGTGTAGGAGAATGTATTTCAGAAGAGTTTAGAACCAACAAGCTCTTTTGCATGAAATCGCATCAAGAGAGGAGTCACTGGCAGTTGTCGGTACGTGCCAGCTGTAATAAAAACCGCTATCTGAAAGCAGCAGCGACGTTTGTTGTTCACACTTCACTTCAAAACACATTAAAATGCATTGCCTTTCATCCACTCATTTCACATCAGCCAAACTTGCAGGGGACACAAACACGCATGACATTCTCAATACAGAATTTGATTATTTTTTTTAAAAAAAAAGTTTCACTTCTATATTCATGGAAAAGATTTCCACTTTTAACGTCTGAAGAACAGTCTTGACCCAAAACGTGCAGCGTAGGTTTACTAGGTTAATTCCCGGAATGGCGGGACTATCATATGTTGAGAGACTGGAGCGACTAGGCTTGTATACACTGGAATTTAGAAGGATGAGAGGAGATCTTATCGAAACGTGTAAAATTTTAAAGGGGTTGGACACGTTACAGGCAGGAAACATGTTCCCAATGTTGGGGGAGTCCAGAACAAGGGGCCACAGTTTAAGAATAAGGGGTAGGCCATTTAGAACTGAGATGAGGAGAAACTCTTTCAGTCAGAGAGTTGTGAATCTGTGGAATACTCTGCCTCAGAAGGCAGTGGAGGACAATTCTCTGAATGCATTCAAGAGAGAGCTAGATAGAGCTCTTAAGGATAGCGGAGTCAGGGGGTATGGGGAGAAGGCAGGAACGGGGTACTGATTGAGAATGATCAGCCATGATCACATTGAATGGCGGTGCTGGCTCGAAGGGCCGAATGGCCTCCTCCTGCACCTATTGTCTATTCCTTTTCTCCAGAGATGCTGCCTGACCCGCTGAGTTACTGCAGCACCCATAGTCGGAGCCAAACCCTGGTCTCTGACACTGTAAGGCAGCAACTCTACCGCTGCACCACTGTGCCACCCCTAAAATAAACTTTCCACTAATTACAACTCTACTGTTGTAATCTCTCATGTTAAATTTACCAGAATTATATATTAATATGAGGTTATGCATCATTTTTCACAGAGCAGTACACCCTTTGTAAACAGCAATGCTGGTCACGATTATAATGCACACATGGGCATACGGTCATAAGTGATAGGAGTAGAATTAGGCCATTCATCCTAACAAGTCTACTCCGCCATTCAATCATGGCTGATCTATCTCTCCTTCTCAACCCCATTCTCCTGCCTTCTCCCCATAATCTCTGACACCTATACTAATCCAGAATCTATCTATCTCTGCCTTCAAAAAATATCCACTGAATTGGCCTCCACAGCTTTTTGTGGCAAATAATTCCACAGTTTCACCACCCTCTGACTAAAGAAATTTCTCCTCATCTCCTTCCTAAAAGAAGGGCCGTTAATTCTGAGGCTATGATCTCTAGTCCGAGACTCTCCCACTAGTGGAAACATCCTCTCCACATCCTGAGAAGCCCTTTAGGTCGACACCAGGTGTACGCTTTAGACCGCAAGCAATGGTAAGGAAAATGTCACTTAGAACAAGTTTGAAATCTTCAGGCAACAAATGAGAAACTTGCAAAACCTTCAGAAGTTTATAAGACCATCAGACATAGGAGCAGAATTTCAAGGTTTCAAGGTCGGTTTATTGTCACATGTACCAATTAAGGTACAGTGAAATTGGAGTCATTTGTATGGGGGGTGAAAAATAATTTTTTATAACTGTGAGAATTTTGGTAGTTAGTAATTTTGGTCGCCTCGGCAGAAGTGGAACTATCGGTCCGTGGGAGAAGCATGGGGGAAGAGAGAAGAAATGTTATTGCCTTCCATCACAGTAGGGGGTGTCTGGAGGAGTCACTGTGATGGATGTTTGTGTTAAAATTGTGTGTCTTTTACTCTGTACTGTTGTGGCTGCATGGCAAATGATTTTCGTTCAATTCATTTTGAATGACAATAAAGGTCATTCAGATTCAGATTATGCAGCACGGTGGCGCAGAAATAGAGTTGCTGCCTTACAGCACCAGAGAATCGGGTTCCATCCCGACTTCAAGTGCTGACTGTATGGAGTTTGTATGTTCTCCTCGTGACCTGTGTGGGTTTTCTCCAGGTGCTCCGGTATCTCCCACACTCCAAAGACGTTTGTAGAATAAAGTAAAATAGGTTTGTAGGTTAATTGATTTGGTATAATGTTAAATTGTCCCTAAGGTGTGCAGGATAGTATTGGTGTGCGGGGATCGCTGGTAGGCACAGACTTGTTGGGCCGAAGGGCCTGTTTCTGCGTTGTATCTCTATAAACTATAAAGGTATATTATGCTGTTGTAGCCTTTAGAAACGTTACCATGATTAAAAAGCTACTATATCATAATTTATTTGAGTTACGAATCAAAACATCAATGTAGCAATTTGACTTGGAGTTGATTATTTGCATGCTCTCCACAAGCTCTGGAAACTTGGCTGGAATTTATAAATAAATAAGCTGTTTTATGCTCGAAGATACTTCTGTAAAGTGGAACTCAAAACCTCAAAGCAATTGATCAAAGCCTTTACTCCAAACGTGCCCTGGTTTCCTTCTTTCAGATTGTGGAAGCTACATTGAATCAACCCTGCAGAATTTAGACAAGATGACATTAATCTCAGATGGACACAAAAAGCTGGAGTAACTCAGCGGGTCAGACAGCATCTCTGGAGCAAAGGAATAGTAGGCGTGAGACCCTTATTCAGACCAATAGCTGCGATTCCAATACAGCCTCCAGAGGGCGCTGTCGCCAACCTCCTCAATGTCAGAAAGTCTTCAAGCAAAAATCTAAACCAAAATGAATGTTCAGAATTGTGGAACAGCAGATAATTTGAAAATGAGTATGGTGAAGAAAATCAAACAGGAAGGAACTCGAGAAGCATTGCAATACTCACAATTCTGTGCATTCAAAACACGAATAGAGAAATCACACCAAGAAATTACCTATTTCTGTAGCTGGAGTAACTCAGCAGGAAAGGCAGCATTTCTGGAGAGAAGGAATGGGTGATGTTTTGGGTCAAGACCCTTTGTCAGACTGAGAGGCAGGGGAGAGGGAGACACAGAGGTAGGAATGGGCGAGGTGTGAAAATGACAGATCAAAGCAGACAATGTTGGGATATGGGGAAAAAGCTGGAACTGGGTACAGATTGTGGATGATCAGCCATGATCACATTGAATGGCGGCGCAGGCTCGAAGGGGTGAATGACCTACTCCTGCACCTATTGTCTATGTTTCTATTTGCTATGTTTCTATGATAAAGAAATGTAGAATGGTTCAACATTTGCTGAGGGGAAGGTGACAACGAGGCAATCAGTAAAGTTAATCAGAAGGACAGTGAAACCGATTGGGGAACTAGGGAGTTGTGCTGAAGGTCTCCAGTTCACATGCAGCATAAATAAAGCTTGGCAATACTCAACCTCTGTCAGTGCTGCACAGCACAGTAACAGGCCCTTCAGACCACCTTATCCACGCCAAACAAGTTGGCATATTGGGCCACAAACAAGGAACTGCAGATGTAGGTTTACAAAAAAAGACAAAGTGCTGGAGTAACTCCATGGGTCAGGCAGCATCCCTGGAGAACGTACATAGATAAAAAATGGACTGCTCCTGAAATGTCACCTATCCATATTCTCCAGGGATGCTGCCTGACCTGCCGAATTATTCCAGCACTGTCTTTTTTTTGGCATTGCCAGCAATGGACCCATGTATATATCCCTCTAAATCCTTCCTCTCTGCATATGTTAAAATATCTTTTAAGGATTCATAAAGGTAGTCACTTCTACAATTCCCTCTGGCAGTTTATTCCAGATACTCCAGATTTAGGCTGTCGCAGTGGTAGAGTTGCTGCCTCACATCGCCAGAGACCCAACTACGATCCTGACTACAGGGGGTGTCTGTACGGAGTTTGTACGGTGCTCTGGTTTCCTCCCACACTCCAAAGACGTACAGTTAATTGGTTAATTGGGTTCAGTAACATTGTAAAATGGCCCTAGTGTGTAGGATAATGCCCGCGTACGAGGTGATCGCTGGTTGGTGCAGACTCAGTGGGCCAAAGGTCCTGTCTCCACACTGCATCTCTAAAGTAAAAGTAAACTACAGATACAATTGCACTTCTAGACAATAGACAATAGACAATAGGTGCAGGAGTAGGCCATTCGGCCCTTTGAGCCAGCACCGCCATTCAATGTGATCATGGCTGATCATTCTCAATCAGTACCCCGTTCCTGCCTTCTCCCCATACCCCCTGACTCCGCTATCCTTAAGAACTGTTCGGTAAGATGGCGGCGCGCACGGACGCAGCGGCTCACAGCTCTCCCTTTCGGTGCGTTTTATGTGTGTTATCTGTGTTATGTCTGTTAGTCAATTTTAGTCATGCAAACCAGGAAAATCAGGCAAATCCTACCTACAACCGAAAGTTCCTTCTGATCATCGGATTCCAGTGCAATCGGGACCTTATGCGCGAATTTCCACACCCGCGAAATATACCGGAAGAGATAGCCAGGACACCGGGCGCTCCGTGGATAGTTGTCGGCACGAACAGGCGTCGCAGGCGGAGGAGAAACAGGAAGCAAAAGCGAGGATGCCGGTCCGGTATACTTGCCAAGCTAAAGAGACGGCCACACAAACCACCGCTACCCAGCATGTTCCTCACCAACGCCAGATCCATCATCAACAAAATGGACGAACTAAAACTACAGATTTCAGCAAACAAACTCGTGGAGGACTGTTGCATTCTCTTAGTAACAGAGACATGGCTTCATCCACTTATCCCAGACGGAGCCTGTGGCTAGCCGGGCGTACAGCATTTCGTTGGGACAGAAACATCGACTCCGGTAAGAGCAAGGGGGGGGGGTTATGCATTTATGTGCACAACAGCTGGTGCACTAACATCCAAATCATAGATAGCCACTGTTCTCCTGATCTGGAGTCCCTAACAGTTAAATGCAGGCCTTTTTACCTTCCTCGCGAATTTACAGGGGTTATAGTAACAGCAGTCTACATCCCACCGAATGCTAACGCTAGCACAGCTTTAGGCTACCTGCTCGGTGCAATAAACTCACAACAGAGCACATATCCAGAAGCAGCCCACATCATAGCCGGGGACTTCAACCATGCAGACCTAAAGTCAGTTCTCCCGAAACTTGAACAACACATAAGATGTGCTACCAGGGGGAAAAACACACTAGACAAGGTTTACTCAAATATTAAGAAGGGTTTCAGGTCAGCACCACTACCACACCTGGGGCAGTCAGATCACCTGTCCATATTCCTAACTCCAGCATACACCCCACTCAGGAGGAAAGCTCCAGTCACCATAAAGACTGTTAAGACATGGCCTGAAGGAGCTTCCTCGCAGCTGCAGGATTGCTTCGAAAGGACCAACTGGGATATTTTTGAGGATCAGGACTTGGAGGAGTACACATCAACTGTACTTTGCTACATCCAAAACTGTGTTGACAATGTCACCGTCGACAAACGCATCCGGGTGTACCCCAATCAAAAACCGTGGATGACAAAGGATGTCAGGTCTCTCCTCAAGGACCGTAACACCGCCTTCAGGTCTAGTGATAGAGCTCTATACAGTGCTGCTAGAACCAACCTGAAGAGAGGCATCAAGGATGCCAAAGCGTCCTACAAGAGGAAGATTGAGGACCACTTTTCCAACAATGACCCACGGCGGGTATGGCAAGGCATCCAGCACATCACCAACTATAAGACCAGCAACCGCACGACTGCCGACGGCGACGCCTCGCTGGCTGAGGAACTTAACTGTTTCTTTGCTCGTTTCGAGGTGAAAGCTACAGTGGCAGACATTACACCCTCTCCAGCACCTGACAGCAACACCTTCACTGTGCAGGAGTATGATGTTAAGCGCGTGCTCAGAGCAGTGAATCCCAGGAAAGCTGCAGGCCCCGATGGTGTGACGGGCAGAGTGCTGAGGGAATGTGCAGACCAATTATCTGAGGTCTTCACAAAAATCTTCAACCTGTCCCTTTTAAAATCCACCATCCCTCCCTGCCTGAAGTCCGCCATAATCATCCCACTGCCGAAAAAGTCTGTCATCAGCGGTCTTAACGACTACCGTCCGGTAGCACTCACACCGGTCATCACAAAGTGCTTCGAGAGACTGGTCCTGCAGCACATCAAAGCCAGCCTCCCACCCACCTTCGACCCACACCAGTTTGCCTACAGAGCAAATAGGTCTACAGGGGATGCCATCGACACTGCTCTTCACACTGCACTGACCCACCTTGAACACCAGGGGAGCTATGTGAGGATGCTCTTCCTCGACTTCAGCTCTGCCTTTAACACGGTCATCCCGAGCAGACTGGTCACCAAACTTTCCGACCTTGGATTTTCCCAAACCATCTGCCAATGGATCAAGGACTTCCTGACCAACCGCCCCCAGACAGTCAAAATAGGCCCTCACCTCTCCTCCACCATTACACTGAGCACCGGCTCACCACAGGGCTGTGTGTTGAGCCCCATCCTTTACTCCCTCTCCACTCACGACTGCGCCCCCACCCATCCCACCAACACCATCATCAAGTTCGCGGATGACACGACTGTGGTTGGACTCATCTCAGAAGGAGATGAGACAGCCTATAGGGATGAAATCCAAAGGCTGGCAGCATGGTGTTCAGTGAACAATCTGGTCCTGAACTCCTCCAAAACAAAGGAACTTATAATTGACTTTAGAAAAACCAGTGGAGATTACGACCCACTCTACATCAATGGGGTCTGTGTGGAAAGGGTACCAGCTTTCAGGTTCCTGGGTACGCACATCGCAGAGGATCTCACCTGGTCTACCAACACCATCACCACAGTAAAGAAGGCACAGCAGAGACTCCACTTCCTGAGGATCCTCAGGAAAACCAACCTGCAGGAGAAGCTCATGTTGTCCTTCTATCGCTGCTCCATCGAGAGTGTGCTGGCATACTGTATAACCACATGGTATGCCAGCTGCTCAGAAAAGGACAGGAAGGCCCTTCAGAGGGTCATCACGACGGCCCAGAAAATCATCGGCTGCTCACTGCCCTCCCTGGAGCACCTGTTCAGCCTACGCTGCCTCAGTAGAGCAGGCAAAATAATAAAAGATCCATCCCACCCCGGCCACCGTCTGTTTGTTCATCTGCCCTCTGGTCGACGTTTCAGGTCGATCAAATCCCGAACAAACAGACTTAAGAACAGTTTTTACCCCAGGGCCATACGAGAACTGAACACTACCTTGCACTAGGCAACACCGTTAAAAAATCGGTCATATAATTGTATTTAATTGTATTTATGTATTTATTTGTTTTTGCATTTATTGCATATATGTTTGTACGCACCGTCAGGATTGGCTATTTTTTAATTTCGTTGTACTCGTTGCAATGACAATAAATGAATATTATTATTATTATTATCTAGCTCTCTCTTGAATGTATTCAGAGAATTGGCCTCCACTGCCCTCTGAGGCAGAGAATGCCACAGATTCACAACTCTCTGACTAAAAAAGTTTTTCCTCATCTCTGTTCTAAATGGCCTACCCCTTATTCTTAAACTGTGGCCCCTGGTTCTGGACTCCCCCAACATTGGGAACATGTTTCCTGCCTCTAACATGTCCAACCCCTTAATAATCTTATACGTTTCGATAAGATCCCCTCTCAACATTAATACAACAGCTCGAATCATGTAGAGACCAGTTTCTACAAAGTGGTGGTAAAGGGTGGCGGGGGATCTGGGGAGAAGGCAGGACAATGGGGTTAGGAGGGAGACAGATCAGCCATGATTGAACGGCAGAATAGACTTCATGGGCCAAATGGCCTAATTCTGCTCCTATCTCTTATGAGCTTACGAAGGGGCTCAGATTTAAATGCAGCGTAAACAAAAATAAAAATCTGCTTCGTTCCCCATTTCTTAGAATGTTTACTTTATACTGCTTCAACTGCCTGCAAGAATAGTGGCAGAATTTCTTGGATAAGTTATTTTGAGATTTGTAGGGGAAAAAAAAAAATTGCATATGCTGGCCTAAATCGAAGGCAGACACAAAATGCTGGAGTAACTCAGCGGGTCAGGCAGCATCTCGGGAGAGAAGGAATGGGTGACCTTTCGGGTGGTCACCCAATCCTTCTCTCCCGAGATGCTGCCTGACCCGCTGAGTAACCCCAGCATTTTGTGTCTACCTTATTTTGAGATTTATTCGGATATACATTGCTTCCAATGTCAGAGACTGCAGATGTTGGAATCTTAAGCAAAACGCAACGTGCTGGAGGAACTCAGCAGGTCAGGCAATCTCTTCTACAGTTATCACCCGACCCGCTGAGTCTGATCCTGCAACGTGTGTGTTTTAGATACAGGCGTAGCTGGTCCTGCAGGTCAGCATGATTATAACTGGGATCCGTCTGGTCTCAGTGTTTGCTGTGTGCGCATTACTTCTGGATGGCATGTGGAGAGGAATAGAATTGGCTGACAACTGGCTCCTGTGATGATGATCTCAGAGGGCACAGAGATGGAACTCTCTCTCGCTCCCTCTCTCTCGGCATTTCTGGCAGAATGCGGATGCAGATGTTTCAGCCTTGCCCTTCAGCACTCCCACACCGACTCATCACTAAACTCTGCAGCTTCCAGCACACGGTGTGCTGCTCCTAGTACAGATCCACCCCCCGATATCCCGGCACCCTTGGTTCCAGAGCCTTTGCCGGGCCAATGGAGGTCACTGCCTTGCATGGGCCGAGATACAGGCCCGCAAAAAGCCAGGCGAGGGAACGGATCTGCAGGGTCCGGGCGGGCCGCAGTTCCAGAGCCCCGGCCGTAGGGGGCAGATTCCACCCGCCATTCGGCCACGGGGAAATCATCATGAGGGGGAGAATAGCCTCCACACCACACCAGGTGCCACATTTTCAAGGGGGGGGGGGGGAATCAAGCGGATGGGGATGTCAAGTGCCCGCTCGTACGTAATTTTGTCCGGATTAAAAGTCACTGATGGACCACCAGTTATTGCAAAATTCAGTGGTGGACGTGTATCGGATTGGTGTGGACTGCCATTCCATCTCAACCTGGTGTGCCTCACCAGTAGGCCGCCTCGTGTTGTTTCTAGATCAGCAGAGAGATTATTCTGGCTCAAAGGGCCGAATGGCCTCCTACTGCACCTATTGTCTATTGTCTATTATACTCACTGAATCAAAGGCAGGGGGAAAATGAATGCACGCAGCAAATCTAATTAAAAATATAGGCACAAGGAACTGCAGATGCTGGTTTACAAAAAGGCACAATGTACTGGAGCAACTCCGTGGGTCAGGCAGCATTTACTGGAGAACATGAAGAGGCGTTTCGGTGTGGGACTCTTCTTCGGTCTACAATGTTGAGAACTATAATCTGCACTCTGCATCCTGCTCTCAGGTTTGACTTGACTGTATGTATAGTGTTATCTGATCCAAGGATGCAAAAGGATTTTCAATGTACCTCTTCATCTCTCCTCTTGACACCCTGTTACCTTTCCTCCTCCAGCTTTTGTCATTTACTCCACCCACTCCCCATGCAAACCACCCCCTCCATCACTCACAAGGCTTTGTCCCACCCTCCCACACCCTCCCACACCCCTTTTCCAACTCTTTATCCCCCACTACAATCAGTCTGAAGAAGGATCCTGACTCAAAATATTGCCTTTCCACATTCTCCAGAGATGCTACCTGACTCAACGAATAAAATATGCTTTGATTAGATCAATGTTGTTTTTAGTTTTAGAGATACAGCACGAAACATGCCTTTCAGCCAACCGGGTCCACGCCGACCAACGATCCCAGCACATTAGCACCATCTTACACACCATAACAAAAACATAGAAAATAGGCGCAGGAGGAGGCCATTTGGCCCTTCGAGCCAGCACTGCCATTCATTGTGATCATGGCTGATCATCCACAATCAGTAAACCGTGCCTGCCTTCTCCCCATATCCCTTGATTCCACTAGCCCCTAGAGCTCTATCTGACTCTCTTTTAAATTCACCCAGTGAATTGACCTCCACTGCCTTCTGTGGCAGAGAATTCCACAAATTCACAACTCTCTGGGTGAAAAAGTTTTTCCTCATCTCAGTTTTACATGGCCTCCCCTTTATTCTTAGACTGTGGCTCCTGGTTCTGGACTCCCCCAGCATTGGGAACATTTTTCCTTCATCTAGTTTGTCCAGTCCTTTTATAATTTTATATGTTTAAATAAGACCCCGTCTCATCCTTTTAAATTCCAGTGAATACAAGTGAACACATGTTCCAGTGAACACCAGGGGCAACGTACAATTTTTAAACCGAAGCCGAATTAATGTACAAAGCGTTCGTCTTTGGAATGTGGGAGGAAACCGGAGCACCCGGGGAAAGCCCACGTGGTCACGGGGAGAACGTGCAAACTCCATACAGACAGCACCCATCGTCTGGATTGAACCCGGGTCTCTGGCGCTGTGAGGCAGCAACTCTATGCTGCACCACCACGCCACCCGAATGATCAGACAGTTAATGGCAGATATAGCTTTACAAAAAGTCTCACGTTTGTACAAGATCCAGTTACGGCGATCTACTCACCTGCAACTTTTCATTACCTCCGATTTCCCTGCAATTCCGCCAAAGCTACAATTCCTTCAGGGAATTGCGTGGCAACAGAACAAAGCTTTACAGGGAAAGATCATTCGAAGTTAAAGAGTTGACACTGTGGCCTGTTGCCAAACCATTGCTCAAGGCTACCAGGACCATCTGTCTGGTTCAGAAGCTCTACGTACAAGTTCCCCAAAGCCGTTAAGTCAATAGATAAGTGGCAAAAACCAAGCACATGGAGATTAAGAATTCATATCAATTCTGGTAACACACCTACAACAGAACGTAGAACAGTACAACACAGGAACAGGCCCTTCGGCCCACAATATCTGTACCAAACATTATGCCATGCATACAAAATTATGAAAGACATAGATACCATAGACAGTCAGAACCCTTTCCACCCCAAAGTGAAAATGTCCAGCACTAAAGGGCAAAGATATAAAGGTAAGAATTGAAAAGTTTAATCGTTAAATGTAGTCACACGTCTAAATAAAGTTGAATGCGTCGAGCAAGGTGCCTGGAACGCACTGCCAGGGGTGGTGGTGGAGACAGATACCATGGTGGTGGTGGAGACAGATACCATGGTGGTGGTGGAGACAGATACCATGGTGGTGGTGAAGACAGATACCATGGTGGTGGTGGAGACAGATACCATGGTGGTGGTGGAGACAGATACCATGGTGGTGGTGGAGACAGATACCATGGTGGTGTTGGAGACAGATACCATGGTGGTGGTGGAGACAGATACCATGGTGGTGGTGAAGACAGATACCATGGTGGTGGTGGAGACAGATACCATGGTGGTGGTGAAGACAGATACCATGGTGGTGGTGGAGACAGATACCATGGTGGTGTTGGAGACAGATACCATGGTGGTGGTGAAGACAGATACCATGGTGGTGTTGGAGACAGATACCATGGTGGTGTTGGAGACAGATACCATGGTGGTGGTGGAGACAGATACCATGGTGGTGTTGGAGACAGATACCATGGTGGTGTTGGAGACAGATACCATGGTGGTGGTGGAGACAGATACCATGGTGGTGTTGGAGACAGATACCATGGTGGTGGTGGAGACAGATACCATGGTGGTGTTGGAGACAGATACCATGGTGGTGGTGGAGACAGATACCATGGTGGTGTTGGAGACAGATACCATGGTGGTGTTGGAGACAGATACCATGGTGGTGTTGCGAGGCTTTTGGATAGACGCATGGAAGGACACATAGGTGCAGGGAATAGAGGGATATGGATCATGTACAGACAGATGACAACTCTGTAAATGGGCATCATATTTGACACAACCATTGTGGGCCGAAGGGCCCATTCCTGTGCTGTACTGTCTATGCTCCAAGACCAAGCTTCATCGGCCTGCCCGTGATCCATATCCCTGCATATTCAAACGCCGGTATCGTATCTGCCTCCACCACTACACCTGGCAACATTGTTCTATTGCCACCAGATTCCCCAAAGTATATCAGCATATCATATCATATCTATACAGCCAGAAACAGGCCTTTTCGGCCCTCCAACTCCGTGCCGCCCAGCGATCCCCGTACATTTAACACTATCCTACACCCACTAGGGACAATTTTTACATTTACCCAGCCAATTAACCTACATACCTGTACGTCTTTGGAGTGTGGGAGGAAACCGAAGATCTCGGAGAAAACCCACGCAGGTCACGGGGAGGACGTACAAACTCCTTACAGTGCAGCACCCGTAGTCAGGATCGAACCTGAATCTCCGGCGCTGCATTCGCTGTAAAGCAGCAACTCTACAGGCTGATAAGCAAGTCACACCCTGAACATTCCCTGTTCTCCCCTCTCCTTCAGGCAAGAGGTACAGAAGTGTGAAAACACACACCTCCAGATTCAGGGGTATAGTTTCTTCCCAGCTGTTATCAGGCAACTGAATTATCCTACCAACAACTAGAGAGCGGTCCTGAACTACGACCTACCTCTTTGATGATCCTCAGACTATCCTTGATCAGACTTTGCCTTGCACTAAACGTTATTCCCTTATCATGTATCTCTACACTGTAAATGGCTCAATTGTAATCATGTGTTGTCTTTCTGCTGACTGGATAGCAAGCAACGAAAGTGTTTCACTGTACCTCGGTACACGTGACAATAAACTAACAAATACACATAGATTAATACATAATAAAGCAAAATTAAAAACCAATATTAACTCTAATACCAGTGCAAATTAAAAACTCAAAGTTCTTGGTGTATGAGATGAGGAAAAACTTTTTCAGTCAGAGAGTTGTGAATCTGTGGAATGCTCTGCCTCAGAAGGCAGTGGAGGCCAATTCTCTGAATGCATTCAAGAGAGTGCTAGATAGAGCTCTTAAGGATAGCGGAGTCAGGGGGTATGGGGAGAAGGCAGGAACGGGGTACTGATTGAGAATGATTAGCCATGATCACATTGAATGGCAGTGCTGGCTCGAAGGGCCGAATGGCCTCCTCCTCCTGCACCTATTGTCTATTGTATGCGACTCCACAAAGCTCAAGCAACGTTTTGAATCGATCTTCACCCAACCCTGATAAATGCCTGTGGTGGGCAGACAAAGGATAACTAAGTCCAACGAGAAGCTTAGCTGTGAATGTTGGCGTGGTGCATAATGACAATGATAGCGGCCCAAACATACATTGTGTTGGAAAATGGGTTTACCAGATTATGGTTTTGCAATCCAATAATGCAAGTGTACATAGAACAGTATAGCACAGGCCCAGATCCTTCACCCCACGAGGTCCCTGCCAAATATGATGCCGTTAAACTGATCTCTTCTGCCTGCACGTGATCCACATCCCTCCATTCCCTGCATATCCATGTGACTATCTAAAAACCTCTTAAACACCACTGTTGTACCTGCTTACACCACCACCCTCGACAGCGCCTTACAGCCACCCATTGCTCTGTAAAATAAAACTTTGTCCTGCACATTTCATTTTTCAACTTTGGCCCTCCCAGCCGAAAACTATGCTGTCTACTCTTTGACATTTTCGCCAGGGAGGAAAGTTTCTGATCGTCTCTCTTATCCATGCCTCTCATAATTCTATCTATTTCTACTAGGTCTCCCTTCAACCGATGATATTCTAGAGAACGCAATCTAAGTTTGTCCAACCATCCTTGTAGCCAACACCCTCCAATCCAGGCAGCATCCCGCTAAATGAGGGCACACTTTGCCATTCACTCATTTGATGGCGTGCTTTTAATCTTTTTTAATCTCCATTTGTTCCTCGCATTCCACAAGCTCCATTCTACCTGCATCACCATCAAAAATGTTATTTAATGTAGAAGCAAGGAACTGCAGACAAAATGTACAAACAAGGATATTCTTGCTATTGAGGGCGTGCAGCGTAGGTTTACTAGGTTAATTCCCGGAATGGCGGGACTGTCGTATGTTGAAAGACTGGAGTGACTAGGCTTGTATACATTGGAAATTAGAAGGATGAGAGGGGATCTTATCAAAACATAAGATTATCAAGGTGTTGGACACGTTAGAGGCAGGAAACATGTTCCCAATGTTGGGGGAGTCCAGAACAAGGGGCCACAGTTTAAGAATAAGGGGTAGGCCATTTAGAACTGAGATGAGGAAAAACTTTTTCAGTCAGAAAGTTGTAAATCTGTGGAATTTACTGCCTCAGAAGGCAGTGGAGGCCAATTCTCTGAATACATTCAAGGGAGAGCTAGATAGAGCTCTTAAGGATAGCGGAGTCAGGGGGTATGGGGAGAAGGCAGGAACGGGGTACTGATTGAGAATGATCAGCCATGATCACATTGAATGGCGGTGCTGGCTCGAAGGGCCGAATGGGCTCCTCCTGCACCTATTGTCTATTGTCTAACTGCAGATGCTCGATTATATCAAAGAGAGATGGCAAAGTGCTGGAGTAACCCAGCTGGTCAGGCAGCAACTCTGCAGAAAAGGGATGGGTGACGTTTTGGGTCGGGACCCTTCTTTGGACTCTACAGATTCTTCAGAAACTGCCGGTGCTGGATATCAAGGTGCAGGACGCACACGGTGCTAGGGTAAGTCAGCGTGTCAGTCAGGCAGCATCTGTGGAGAACATGGATAGGTGACATTTCAGGTCGAGACCCTTCTTCAGCCAGACTCAAAACATCATCAATCCAAGTTCTCCAGAGATGCTGCCTGACCCGCTGAGTTTCTCCAGCACTTTGGATGGGGTGGCAGTGTGAACTGTGAGGAAGATGCTACGAGGTTGCAGGGTGACTTGGACAGGTTGTGCGAGTGGGCGGATGCATGGCAAATGCAGTTTAATGTGGATAAGTGTGAGGTTATCCACTTTGGTGGTAAGAATAGGAAGGCAGAGTATTATCTGAATGGTGTCAAGTTAGGAACAGGGGACGTACAAGGAGATCTGGGTGTCCTAGTGCATCAGTCACTGAAAGGAAGCATGCAGGTACAGCAGGCAGTGAAGAAAGCCATTGAATGATGGTGCTGGCTCGAAGGGCCGAATGGCCTCCTCCTGCACCTATTGTCTCCTTTTATATTTAATGTATATATTCAGAGTGGTTGTTACAAGGTTAACTGCAAGAGGTTGCTGGATCGTAACTTAAAATGTACCGAGAACGAAGGGGGGCCCAGTGGTGGGGGTGCCAGCTACCAGGTGCAGCAGCAGTCAGGAGATAGGACTGTTGGGCAGACTTTTATAACTTTGTCAGCACCAAGACGTGGCAATACTCACGTACTGCTTGTGCGAGGTCTGCTGTATGATTTTAACGGGACGTACACAAAGCAAAGCATTTCATAGGTAGTTGCAACAATAAAGTATCATCATCATTCATTAATGTTGGCCAAATTAAAGTCCCCTTCTCCCCGTTCCTCCTTCACCACAGACCTAATCCCCGAGCAGAAATGTTTTTTTGCTGCAAAAGCATATCTTTAAACAGTCTCTTTAAACTGGAGGGAAGTGCATTTAACCTTGATATGAAGGAGCCAAACATCGGCGTTTCATTATTGTGACCAGTAAACTGTGAAATTTAATATGATGCTTAAATTACTCTACATTTTTAAAGAGATTAATGTGCAACGAATGAAACAAAAAATAAAAATTTGTGGCAGTAAATTACATTGACTGAGCTCACAGTAACTGAGATGCTAATGTCTACACTCCACACTTAAATTGCTTTAAACCTCCGCTTTGCGTGATGGTGCACACTGCTATAGTGCACGGCACCTCTAAAGTGTTCAATGTCATTGTTCATTTTACCTGCAAAGTGACACATGCCTTTATTAATCGTGTTTAGCTAATGCTTCAGGCAGCACACCACTGCAGCCGATACAACTACAGCTCACTGCACCAGAGGCCCAAGTTCAATCCCAACCTCAAGTACCGTCTTTGCGGAGTTTGCACGCTCTCCCCGTGACCGCTTGGGTTTCCTCCGGGTGCTCCGGTTTCCACCCACGTCCCAAAGACATGTAGGTTGGTAGCGTCACCTACAACGGGACCCCACCACTGGCCACATCTTCCCATCCCCTCCCCTTTCTGCGTTCCGCAGAGACCGTTCCCTCCGTAACTCCCTGGTCCACTCGTCCCTTCCTACCCAAACCACCCCATCCCCGGGCACTTTCCCCTGCAACCGCAGGAGATGCATCACCTGTCCCTTTACCTCCCCCCTCAACTCCATCCAAGGACCCAAACAGTCTTTCCAGGTGAGACAGAGGTTCACCTGCACCTCCTCCAACCTCATCTATTGTATCCGCTGCTCTAGATATCAACTTCTTTACATCGGCGAAACCAAACGCAGGCTCGGCGATCGTTTCGCTCAACACCTTCGCTCAGTCCGCCTTAACCAACCTGATCTCCCGGTGGCTGAGCACTTCAACTCCCCCCCCCCCCCACTCCAAGTCTGACCTTTCTGTCATGGGCCTCCTCCAGTGCCATAGTGAGGCCCACCGGAAATTGGAGGAACTGCACCTCATATTTCGCTTGGGCAGCTTGCAGCCCAGCGGTATGAACATTGACTTCTCCAACTTTAGATAGTTCCTCTGTCCCTCGCTTCCCCTCCCCCTTCCTAGATCTCCCACTGTCTTCCTGTCTCCACCTATATCCTTCCTTTATCCTGCCCCCCTGACATCAGTCTGAAGAAGGGTCTCGACCCGAAACGTCACCCATTCCTTCTCTCCTGATATGCTGCCTGACCTGTTGAGTTATTCCAGCATTTTGTGAAATAAATACCTTAGGTTTGTAGGTTAATCGACCCTCTGTAAATTGTACCTGCCTACATCAATTACCACCATCAAATCTGGCATTAAAGTTAGACCTTCAAGGGGCAGCCGAATCGCACATCTAGAATTCCTGTCACACTTTATCCTTCAACCACTATCACACAAAATAAATCATTCAGAAGGAAATCTCCAAATGAATTCATAACCAGTAACGCAATAAAGGACGTTCCCTTAGAAGAGAGACTCTGTCTTAAAAATTCCTCCTCATGAGGAATTTCTTTAGTCAGAGAGTGGTTAATCTGTGGAATTCATTGTCCACAGACGGCTGTGGAGGCCAAGTCAATGGGCATTTTTAAGGCAGTGTCTGATATATATTCTTTATTAGTATGGGTGTCAGGGGTTAAGGGGATAAGGGGGTTGAGAGGGAAAGATAGACCAGCCATGATTGAATGGCGGAGTAGACTTGATGGGCCGAATGTCCTACTTCTGCTCCTAGAAGTTGTGAACTGATGAAGTCTTTATCATGTTTGATCTCTACAGATTAGAATGTTAATAAGAAACATTCTGAATCCGGACTTCTTCTTTCGTGTCCATCGTCTATGTTTCAAATGTTACATCACTGTCATCGTCTGTCTTACGAGCGCTCATCTTTTCCTTCAAGAACTCTAGTCACGGCCATGGTTTCCACCAGAATCTTGTTTCATTCTTCCTCCATTCACCCTTGGTGGTGGGAGAACTAATCCACATGCAGTCCTGCTGCAAAGCTTCCCTTTTGAAAATAATCAATGGTTTCAATCTCGTTCTGTCTGAGCAACTGCAAGAACAAGGTTGACATGTCATTTTTTTTGTGCCCTGATGTTTTTATCCAAACGGCTTTCTCTCCAGCGACATTGAATGCATGCATTGCAAGCTTATCACAAGGACATTGGGACCTCGATCAGGTTTGCAATCTGCCCAAGTTCAAAGCTGTTCCTTGTCCTCATCCGGATGATGAATTGTCGGAATAGTATCATTTCATTCTTGTAACATACAAGCAATCATTTTGTTTTCATTCTTGGGCGTTTGGTTCTGCAAATTTATTGGTTCTCAGAATTGCTTTCATTCTGACTGGGGTACAATGGTCAAGTTCCTTTGCTCATCCCAACACATCAGTACGTCAGAATCATGCAGAAAGGAACTGCAGATGTTGGGTTCACACTAAGGATTGACACAAAATGCTGGAGCATACCTTGATCACCTGGCTGGCTTTCATTTGTTCTTTGCACCTTTTCATACCTCTTAGTTTCCCTCTCCGCTGACTCTCAGTCTGAAGAAGGTTCTCAACCCAAAACGTCACCTACTGTTTTTCTCCAGAGATGCTTCCTGACCCGCTGAGTTACTCCAGCATTTTGTGTCCATCTTCTGCAGGACATGGTCCTTAGCCTCATCAAGGAACATTTCCAAAGACTGGATGTTTTGACTGGACGATAGGGGTCAGGCAGTATCTGTGGATGGGAATGGAGAAGGGATGGGACCCTTCTACTGCCTGATGTGTTGAGTTCCTCCAGCACTTTGTTTTGCTCAATATTCCAGCATCTGCAGTTCCTCGTTTCTCAATCATCTTGAAATTCTGGATTATGTTTCCGGTCCAATGTCCCCCAGTGGGGTAGAACGTACCCGAGCTCATGGAAGTACCGTTCAGAAGCCCGATGACAGAGGGGAAGAAGTTGTCTGGTGGTGCATGCTTTCAAGCTTCTGTACCTTCTTCCTGATAGAAGCAGGGAGAAGGAGAAGGAATGACCAGGGTGGGAAAGATCTTCAATCATGTTGGCTGCTTTCCCGAGACAGCGTGAAGTGCAGATGCAGTTAATGGTAGGGAAGTCTGGCCTGTGTGATGAACTGGGCTGTTCGTTTATTAAATCAGTTGCTTATGAATAACTCTGAATCTTCTGAGAAAAATATACTTGTGAATAAACCCAGAATTCTATGGTTTCAGTCAAAACCGTTCAGATTGCTTTATATTTTTGTTTTCAAATGCACCCTAAATCACAATAAAAATGATTTGATGAATTCCTGTGATGGTTGTGTGCATTCATATGCAACGCAAATTGTTAACTGGAAATGCATCTGGAAAGCTCGTTGGAATTTCTAAGTAAATTCCCCCATCTTTCACCAGAGCGATTCTATGCACACTAGTGCAACAGGCTTCGAAGAAGAGCAACATCGCCACTTGATGAAAACAAGCAGCTATGGGGAATTAAATAGGATAGCCCTTGATTTAACAAGATTCATTCAATGCAGTCCAGAGGTGAAGGGAACAGATAAGATTATCACTCAGCATTTGGAGATACATGCATTAAAGTCGAGGACTTGCATAAAAGGCTAATCATTGGGGCCGCACAGTGGCGCAGCGGTAGAGTTACTGCCTTCCAGTGCCAGAGACCCAGGTTCGATCCTGACTATGGGTGCTATCTATGGGTACGGAGTTTGTACCTTCTCCCCGCGACCACATGGGTTTTCTCCGGTTTCTTCCCACATTCCAAAGAAGTACAGGTTTGTAGGTTAATTGGCTTTGGTGAAGATTGTAAATTGTCCCAAGTGGGCGGGGATTGCCAGTTGGCGTGGACCCGGTGGGCCGAATGGCCTGTTTCCACACTGCATCTCTAAACTACACTAATCATGTAATTCAGAGGAAGATTCAAATAGAACAAAATAAGTGAGGGGCAGAGGGGGGGGGGGGGGGGGGGGGAGACCTGTTCCTGTGACCAGCTGGCCTCTGTGTCTACATCATCCTCTCAGGATTGCAAGGAATGCAGAAGCATGTTCAGTTGCGGAGAGCTGAGGAGATCTTTAAAAAGAAAGCAGGCCGGGGCGCCATCATTCCAGCTGCAACTCTCCGCACCCCAGAGAAGGGACCAGGACCTCCCTCTGAGCTCGTCTTTATCCATCGGATTTGCACAGAGCATTCCTAGCATTCCAGCGGTAGTTTAGAAAGTTTAAGGGTATCAATCCGTGCGATGAGCACGGGGGGCTTTATTCAAGAAACCACGACAGTATCCTTGACAATAGACAATAGGTGCAGGAGGAGGCCATTCGGCCCTTCGAGCCAGCACCGCCATTCACCGTGACCATGGTTGATCATCCACAATCGGTTCTACACGAGTGTCAGAATAAAAGGACATACCGGTAGAAAGGAGACGAGGAGGGATTTCTTTAGTCAGAGGGTGGTTAATCTGGTGAATTCAGTGCCACAAACGGCTGTGGAGGCCAAGTCAATGGGTATTTTTAAGAGGGGAATTGACAGATTCTTAATTAGAACGTGTGTCAGGGGTTATGGGGAGAAGGCAGGAGAATGGGGTTGGGAGGTGAAGGTAGATCAGCCACGATGGAATGATGGAATAGGCCGGATGGACCAAATGGCCTCATTCTGCTCCGAAAACTTATGAACTTGGAATCCATGTTTTTTTATCTTTAGCCTTTGGAGATACAGCGCAGAAACAGGCCCTTCAGCCCACTGAATCCGTGCTGACCAGTCGACTAGCACTATCCTACACACACAAGGCACTATTTGCAATTTCACCAAAGCCAATTAACCTACAAACCTGTAGTGTGGGAGGAAACTGGAGGTCCCGGGGAAAACCCACCTGTCACAGGAAGAACGTACAAACTCTGTACGGACAACACCCGTAGTCAGGATGGAACCCGTGTCTCCGGCGCTGTGAGGCAGCAACTCTACCGCTGAGTCACTGTGCCGCCCGTACCAGAATGATGATTCTCCTTCCTTTAATTAGTAACCTTGGCTGTTAATGATCAGAGCAATTGAAATATAATGGTTCATGTCTTGAAATTTCATTTTGATCGCATGGAGTACAGGCGACACTCTGGGACTGGCGTAAGGGGTATGTTCAGTTAACCCGAATGTAAGTCAGCTTTCACGCAAGTTGAAATCACCTTAAAACTAGGTCGCAGGTCCAGTGGATAGTCTTTCGTCAGAGGGAACAGGAAACATGGCAAGAGAGAACAAGTGAATGGAGTGCAAAGGGAGTTAGTGGTGGAGATAATGGTACAATAGACAATAGTCAATAGGTGCAGACCTTTGAGCCAGCACTGCCATTCAATGTGATCATGGATGATCATTCTCAATCAGTACCCCGTTCCTGCCTTCTCCCCATACCCCCTGACTCCGCTATCCTTAAGAGCTCTATCCAGCTCTCTCTTGAATGCATTCAGAGAATTGGCCTCCATTACCTTTTTGGGGTTGGGTAATTTGGGTGCCTGTTTAGTGCTTTTATTGTTGGACTGTGGGTGATTGAATTAACATTTTGTTAAAGATGGCCGCGCCGTTGTGTTTGGCTGCCTGCCACTGTATGTTTCTTTTTTTCCTAGTCAGATGTGCAGCACTTTGGTCAACGTGGGTTGTTTTTAAATGTGCTATACAAATAAATTGACTTGACTTGACTTGACCTTCTGAGGCAGAGAATTTTTACATTTGCCCAGCCAATTAACCTACATACCTGTACGTCTTTGGAGTGTGGGAGGAAACCGAAGATCTCGGAGAAAACCCATTTCTTTTCAACCCCTCAGTTCATCCACAAGGGTCTTTCAACCTATGTCCTTATTTTGGAAGGAACACTGACCGACCGCTGTGATGTGGGGAACTTAGAATGCACTTCTGGGTTTTTTTAAAGTAAAAATTGTGGTTGCATTTTGAGAAAAGTTAGGGGAATTCCACAAATGTGTAACTAAATGTAACTTCCGATAATGTTGAGGGAAGCAGATAGAATCATAGAGTCATACAGCACGGATAAAGGCTCTTCGGCCCAACTCATCCATGCCGACCCATGTACGCTTTTCTTTCCCGAAGAAGCATCTTTTGTTCAATTAATCACAGATACAGAGTACTGAAAAGATCAAGACTGACATTTGGAAGTTTGCAAACATCAATCAAACAGTCCTCAAGTTACAATGTTCATAAGTGATAGGGGAAGAATGAGGCCATTCTGCCCATCGAGTCTACTCTACCATTCCATCATGGCTGATCTATCTCTCCCTCCTAACCCCATTCCCCTACCTTCTCCCCATAACCCCTGACTCCCGTACTGATTGAGGATCTGTCAATCTCTGCTTTAAAAATATCCACTGACTCGGCCTCCACAGCCGCCTGTGGCAATGAATTCCACAGCTTCACCACCCACTAACGAGAGAAAATCCTCTTCGTCTCCTTTCTAAAGGAACGTTCTTTAATTCTGAGGCCGTGCCCTCTGGTCCTGGGCTCTCCCACTAGTGGAAACACCCTCTCCACATCCACTCTATCACGGCCTTTCACTATGTCATCCTGAGCCACAGTACACCCAACCCCCGTGGCGACCAGCGTTCACGGAAGGCCTGGAGAGTCCCTGGGGGCACCCTTTGCTCCCTCTCCTGGGACACGCAGGCATGGACGTAGGCTAGGGAGAGGGGCAGGCAGTCGGCTCGGGTACAAGCCACAACTGCCCGGACCCGTCGAATGGCCATCTTGGCCAGGGACCCATATATACACTAGTCTCACTTGTCTCCATTTGCTTCACATCCCTCTAAACCTTTCCAATCCTTTTCCTGGCCCTTTTTGGGGGGTTTTATGTACAATTCACCCTGTTTATCAGGGTCCACTGAGCACCTCGTCGTACCATGACAATGTATCTCATGTTTGCTTGGGTAGATTGCACCCAATGTTACGGAGGTTCACTTATGACCACGTGGGTCTCCTTCTGGTGCTCTGGTTTCCCCCCACATCCCAAAGAGGTGCAGGTTTGTGTAGGGAATAGGGTTATTCTTGTCACGTGTACCGAGGTACAGTAAAACATTTTGTTTTCATGCATAATGCTATGCATAGATACAATTGATCCAAACTCAAGTACAATAGGTGGAGCAAAGGGGAAGATACAGAGTGCAGAATATAGTTCTCAGCATTGTAGCGCACCAGTTCCACAGACAAAGTCCAATGTCCGCAATGGGGTAGAGGTGAATCGGACGGTACACCAGCTTATGGAAGGACTGTTCAGAAGTCTGATAATAGAGGGGAAGAAGCTGTTTCTGGTGGTGCGTGCCTTTAAGTTTGAGTTGAGTTTATTGTCACGTGTACCGAGGTACAGTGAAAAGCTTTTGTCGCGAGCCAACCAGTCAGCAGAAAGACAATACATGATTACAATCGAGCCGTCCACAGTGTACCACACTGCATCTCTAAACTACACTAATCATGTAATTCAGAGGAAGATTCAAATAGAACAAAATAAGTGAGGGGCAGAGGGGGGGGGGGGG
Organism: Rhinoraja longicauda; assembly: GCF_053455715.1. Taxonomy (NCBI): domain Eukaryota; kingdom Metazoa; phylum Chordata; class Chondrichthyes; order Rajiformes; family Arhynchobatidae; genus Rhinoraja; species Rhinoraja longicauda. The sequence goes on along the minus strand of NC_135966.1, from coordinate 6,089,210 downwards.
AGACAAAGATGGCTCATTGACCCAATTATTATCATCCAATTGTTCTGGATTCTGTCTCAGAAAAAGCTCAAGAGAAAAATAAATCAGAATGTTTCTTATTAACGTTCACAACCTATAGAGTAGCAAACATAATAAAAAGTTCATAAGTTCACAGATTCTAGGAGCAGAATTAAGCCATTCGGCTCATCAAGTCTACTCCGCCATTCAATCATGGCTGATCAATCTCTCCCTCTCAACCCCTTTCTCCTGCCTTCTCCCCATAACCCCTGACACCTTTGCTAATTCAGAATCTGTCAATCTCCACTTTAAAAATATCCATCCACTTGGCCTCCACAGCCTTCTGTGGCAATGAATTCCAGATTCACCACCCTCTAACTAAAGAAATTCCTCCTCACCTCCTGTCTAAAGGTACGTGCTTTTATTCTGAGGCTGTGGCCTCTGGTGTTAGGCTCTTCCACTAGTGGAAACATCCTCTCCACATCCACTCTAACCAGGCCTTTCACTATTCGTATAATACATAGTATTCAAATTCCATGGCCTGTCTGTGAAATAATGAAGCCAATTTGTCCCAGAAATTTTCAACTCGTACACTTTTTTACATATATAGCCTTCATATATATATAAGCTTAATTCAATGGTTTATGTGACTTTCTAAATGCATAGGTACTCCACAAAGTGGAATCTGAGGCTGTACAGTCACAAATAATGTTGTGATTGCAACCTATAAAATTAGTCGGTTTCAAGAGACACAAACTCAACATGACAGTTTGAGGTTCACAGAGCAAGAACATTTCAGACAAGAGAAATGGACCCAGCATCATTAAGCATGAATAACAAAAATAAAATCAATGCAAACAATCCATTAGTATTAACAATCAGGTATTATATAGCTAAATTGAACTAATAAACCAGTGCAACTCCCTGTAACAGGTTGTTATTTGGTTTAGTAGAGGGTTACAGGGTGGAAACAGGCCCCTCAGCTCCGAGTGCGTGCCGACCAACCGCACACTAACTAGTTCGATCCGACACACTAGGGCCAACTTACAGAAACCAATTAACAGAAGCCGGGATCGAACCTGAATCTCTGGCGCTGTACGTCAGCAACTCTACCGCTGTGCTATCGTGTTGCTATTCTCAGGTCAGCATTTGCAACATAGAAACCAAGAGAAACTGCATTTGCATTTCAACAGCTCGGACTTGCTCCCCGTGTTCTGGCTCAATATTTAGTTAGTACATTCAACAAGGGAACAATAGTATGCCTGAAGATACTTTCCATTTGCTGTTAAATTGCCCTCACAGGGCACGGGAGGAGCTGAGTGTGGGAAAGAGTGGTTTCGGCAAAGAGAGGAACGGGGAAAAAGGCCAAGCGAGGGAGGGAAAGAAAGGGACGGGCAAGGGAGCAGGAGGGGCAAGGATGGGTAGGGCTGGTTGAGAGGAATATGGGCCAAATGCAGGCAGGTGGGACTGGGCAAGTTGGGCCGAAGGGCCTGTTTCCAAGCTGTATCTCTCTATCACTCTGTGACTTTAAGAGCAGTATTAAGCCAATCAACTCTTTCACTCATTGACTCAATTATTATCACCCAATTGTTCTGGATTCTGTCTCAGATAAAGCTCAAGAGAAAAATAATTCAGAATGTTTCTTATTCACGTTCAAAACCTTTAGAGTAGCAAACATAATAAAAAGTTCATAAGTTCACAAATTCTAGGAGCAGAATTAAGCCATTCGGCTCATCAAGTCTACTCCGCCATTCAATCATGGCTGATCTGTCTCTCCCTCTCAACCCCTTTCTC